>NC_061513.1:130852618-131152618 GCF_022539505.1 Lolium rigidum
GCGTGTCTTGATCTCCCCGACGAACGGCGCCGGAAATTCTTGCTTGGCGTGCAGTTGACGTGGGAGATAGAAATCTTTGTGGTGTAACTTTTCTTCAGGTCCCCGGCAACGGCGCTAGAAATTTATCTTGATAACGCGTGAAGCACACGTCCGTTGGGAACCCCAAGTGGAAGGTGTGATACGTATAGAAGCAAGTTTCCCTCAGTATGAAACCAAGGTTGTCAAACCAGTAGGAGATGAAGGCCACGTGAAGGATGTTGGTGAAGGAGTGTAGTGTGGCGCAACACCAGGGATTTCGGCACCAACGTGGAACCTGCACAACACAATCAAAATAATTTGCCCCAACTTAACAGTGAGGTTGTCAATCTCACCGGCTTGCTGTAAACAAAGGATTAAATGTATGGTGTGGAGAATGATGTTTGCTTGTAGAAAACAACAGAGAACAGAGTTTGCAGTAGATTTTATTTCAGATGTAAAGAATGGACCGGGGTCCACAGTTCACTAGTGGTGTCTCTCCCATAAGATAAATAGCATGTTGGGTGAACAAATTACAGTTGGGCAATTGACAAATAGAGATGCACATACATATCATGATGATTACTATGAGATTTAATCAGGGGCATTACGACAAAGTACATAGACCGCTATCCAAACATGCATCTATGCCTAAAAAGTCCACCTTTGGGTTAGCATCCGCACCCCTTCCAGTATTAAGTTGCAAACAACAGACAATTGCATTAAGTATGGTGCGTAATGTAATCAACACAAGTATCCTTAGACAAAGCATTGATGTTTTATCCCTAGTAGCAACAACACATCCACAACCTTAGAACTTTCTATCATTGTCCCAGATTCAATGGAGGCATGAACCCACTATCGAGCATAAATACTCCCTCTTGGAGTCACAACTATCAACTTGGCCAGAGCCTCTACTAGCAACGGAGAGCATGCAACAACATAAACAACACATATATGATAGATTGATAATCAACTTGACATAGTATTCAATATTCATCGGATCCCAACAAACACAACATGTAGCATTACAAATAGATGATCTTGATCATGATAGGCAGCTCACAAGTTCTAACATGATAGCGCAATGAGGAGAAGACAACCATCTAGCTACTACTATGGACCCATAGTCCAAGGATGAACTACTCACGCATCAATCCGGAGGCGGGCATGGTGATGTAGAGCCCTCCGGTGATGATTCCCCTCTCCGGCAGGGTGCCGGAGGCCATCTCCTGAATCCCTCGAGATGGGATTGGCGGCGGCGGCGTCTCTAGAACTTTTTCCGTATCATGGCTCTCGGTAATAGGGTTTTCACGACGGAGAGTTTAAGTAGGTGGAAGGGCAGAGTCGGGGGGCGCTCGAGGGGCCCACACCATAGGGCGGCGCGGGCCCCTCCTTGGTCGCGCCGCCTTGTGGTGTCGCGACCTCGTGGCCCCACTCCGTATCTCCTTCGGTCTTCTGGAAACTCCGTGGAAAAATAAGACCCTGGGCGTTAATTTCGTCCAATTCCGAGAATATTTCCTGTGTAGGATTTCCGAAACCAAAAATAGCACAAAACAGGAACTGGCGCTTCGGCATCTCGTTAATAGGTTAGTGCCGGAAAATGCATATAAATGATGTAAAGTGTGTATAAAACATGTGAGTATTGTCATAAAACTAGCATGGAACATAAAAAATTATGGATACGTTTGAGACGTATCATCCACCATGGGGCCCACGACCTAGGAGGGCTAGCATGGGCCAAGGGGATGCCCCTGGCCTAATGGGCCGGGGGCACATGCCCCCCAAGGCCCAGGCCGGCCAACCCCTAGGGTTTCCCTAGGGGGGGATCAACTTGGGGGAGGGGAAATCCCTCTCCCCCCTTTGGCCGCCGCCCCCTAACCCTAGATGGGATGGGGGGGCCACCCCACCGACCTGGCCCCCTATATAAAGAGGGGAGGTGGTGGCCGGCCACCCTACCCATCATTGCCGCTCCTCTGGCCGCCTCTCTCCTCCACCATACGCTGCTCCGGCTTAGGCGAAGCCCTGCAGTTTTTCTTCCTCCACTACCACCACCATGCCGTCGTGCTGCTGGAACTTGGAGGAGATCTACCACACCTCCGCTACCCGCTGGAACGGGAGAGGAAGGAGCTTCATCGACACCGTACGCGCGACCGAGTACGGAAGTGCTACCGGATTGCAGCACTGGGGACGATCGTGTACACCAACAACGAGATTAATCTCGTAGGCTTTGGAATCTCCGAGGGTTAGTCTCATCTCCATCTCGTTGCTTCGATCTTGTAGATTAGATCTTGGGTGTTCCATAGATTAGATCTATTGGTTTTATTCGTCTTGCGGTAGAATTTTTTTTGTTTTCTATGCAACGAACCCCGTCACCTCCCCCATCGACAACATCTGCTCCAGAATGGTCCCTCCACGACGCACCGGCTGGCGCGGCATCGTAGCTACGAAACTAATTCATATATGTACTAATATAAATAAAAAATTCTAACTAATAAAATTTATCTAACAAATATTACTTTATATTCTAACATGTTAATATTTCTAACATATATATTAACTATATTTACTAACATATATAGTAACCACTATTTCTAAAAAATAGAGTTCTAACTAACATAGAGTTCTAACTAACATTATTTCTAACATATATATTAACTATTTTTACTAACATATACATATATTAACCACTATTTCTAAAAAAATAGAGTTCTAACTAGCATTATTTTTATTAATATAGAGTTGTAAACTAACAATTTTTACTAATAATTCTAACTAACAATTTTTACTAACATTATTACAAATATATTATTTCTAACTAACAAATTATTTCTAACTATTTCTAACTAACAATTTCTAACAAATATTTCTAGCTAACTGATACGTCTCAAACGTATCTATAATTTTTTATGTTTCATGCTAGTTTTATGACAATACCAACATGTTTTGTTCACACTTTATGTCATTATTATGCATTTTCCGGAACTAACATATTGACGAGATGCCGAAGTGCCAGTTCCTGTTTTCTGCTGTTTTTGGTTTCAGAAATCCTAGTAAGGAAATATTCTTGGAATTGGACGAAATCAACGCCCAGCATCTTATAATTGCACGAAGCTTACAGAACATCGGAGAGGCACCAGAGGGGAGCCACAGGCCCACCACACAAGGTGGCAGCGCGGCCCAAGGGGGGGCGCGCCCCCCTACTGTGTGGGTCCCTCGTCAGCCCTCCGAATCCGACTCTTCTCCTATAAGAAGCTCCCTGACCTAAATCTTCGAAACGAAAAAGCCACGGTACGAGAAACCTTCCAGAGCCGCCGCCATCGCGAAGCCAAGATTCGGGGGACAGAAGTCTCTGTTCCGGCACGCCGCCGGGACGGGGAAGTGCCCCCGGAAGGCTTCTCCATCGACACCACCGCCATCTTCATCACCGCTGCTGTCTCGCATGAGGAGGGAGTAGTTCTCCATCGAGGCTAAGGGCTGTACCGGTAGCTATGTGGTTAATCTCTCTCCTATGTACTTCAATACAATGATCTCATGAGCTGCCTTATATGATTGAGATTCATATGAGCTTTATATCACTATTCATCTATGTGTTACTCTGGTGATGTTATTAAAGTACT
The DNA here is from genome assembly GCF_022539505.1 of Lolium rigidum. Taxonomy (NCBI): domain Eukaryota; kingdom Viridiplantae; phylum Streptophyta; class Magnoliopsida; order Poales; family Poaceae; genus Lolium; species Lolium rigidum. The sequence goes on from NC_061513.1 coordinate 130,856,254, forward strand.
CTATTCCTCCTTCATGATGTAATGGTGACAGTGTGTGCATCATGTAGTACTTGGCGTAGGTTATGATTGTAATCTCTTGTAGATTATGAAGTTAACTATTACTATGATAGTATTGATATGATCTATTCCTCCTTTCATAGTGTGATGGTGACAGTGTGCATGCTATATTAGTACTTGGTATAATTGCAATGATCTATTATGCACTCTAAGGTTATTTAAATATGAACGTCGAATGTTGTGGAGTTTGTTAACTCCGGCATTGAGGTGCTCTTGTAGCCCTACACAATGAATGGTGTTCATCATTCAACAAGAGAGTGTAGAGTGGTTTTATTATGTGATCAATGTTGAGAGTGTCCACTAGTGAAAGTATGATCCCTAGGCCTTGTTTGCAAGCACTGAAACTCCGTTTATTTACTGTTCTGTTGCATGTTTACTCGCTGCCATATTTTATTCAGATTGCTATTACCACTCATATACATCCATACTACTTGTATTTCACTATCTCTTCGCCGAACTAGTGCACCTATACATCTGACAAGTGTATTAGGTGTATTGGGGACACAAGAGACTTCTTGTATCGTGATTGCAGGGTTGCTTGAGAGGGATATGTTTGACCTCTTCCTCCATGAGTTCGATAAACCTTGGGTGATCCACTTAAGGGAAACTTGCTGATGTTCTACAAACCTCTGCTCTTGGAGGCCCAACACTGTCTACAAGAATAGAAGCACACGTAGACATCACTAACTATTTCTAACATATAATTTCACTACTTTTTTACTAACAATTATTTCTAACTAATAAACTTATCTAACAAATATATAGTTTATAATTTCTAACATATAAATATTTCAAACACAAATTTCTTCACTAACACTAACTATTTATCTAACATATAATTTTTTCTAACTACTCTAATTAACTATACTAACAAATATACTAACAAATATACTAACAATATACAAATTTAACAAATATAAATAACAACAATAAAAATGAAAAAAAAGGGAGCGGCCGGGGCTCACGTACCTCGGCGCAGAGGAGGCGGCCGACGCGGGCGGCGGCGGCGGGCGAGGAGGAGGCGGCCGACGCGGGCGGCGGCGGCAGGCGAGGGAAGCGCGCGGCGCGGCGGTGGAGGAGGAGGCGGCGCGGCAGCGGGCGGAGATCGAGGGACGAGCGCGCGCGCGCGGCTGTGCGGCGGCGTCGTCGGGGAGAGTGGGAGGAGAGAGGGGTGGCTGGGGCGCGGTGGGCGGCGACGGCGCGGTGGGAGGCGCGGTGGGCGGCGGTGGGCGACGGCGCGGTGGGCGGCGAATTTGGCAGCCTGACGGCGTCTGTGAGCTCTCTCCGCGCGATTGATCTCCGCGCGGAGACGAAGCGAACAGTTATAACCCCCCCCCCTTTGGTCCCGGTTCGTGGCATGAACCGGGCCTAAAGGCCCCCCTTTGGGCCCGGTGCATGCCACCAACCGGGCCTGAATGCCGATTTTCGCCCCTTTTTTGCTGCGCGCACAAAATAGGCCTTCAGGCCCGGTTGATGGCACAAACCGGGCCCAAAGGCAAAATTTTTAAATTTTTTTCGTTCCCGCCTTATTTCAAATCAAAAAAAGGGCTATGATATATCAAAATGTTCAGAAAAAAGGTCTGTCCAATAAAAGTGTAATTTACATATGAATTTAAATATAAGTTGACATAATTTATGAATTTGAATTTGAAGCCGTGCCACACGTGTCCCTTCCCCGTGCCACGTGTCGCCGCCGCTTCCACGTGCCTCACCCGACGCCGTCGGCGTGCGACGTGTAGACGCTGCTTCCACGTGCCATGCCCCACCGCTTCCCCGCGCCACCTGTCGCCAAACTTGCCGCGTCGCTTCTCGTGCTATAAAGCGCCGCGTGTGCGAGCAACCACACGTCGTTGTCGCCTCCGCTCATTCATCTCCGGGATGCCGCCGCGCCGTCGCGGCTCGTCCGGTTTCCATGGCGTCCGAGCGCGTCCGAACGGTAGGTTCTACGCCGAGTTCCGACATTTGGACCGAGACAACCTCCGACGACGAGTAGATCGACTAGACTAGTTGTTTATCTATTTTGATTGTATTTTCAATAAAGTACAGAGCACCCCTTTTATCCCAGAGCTGGTGGCTTCATTGTGGCTCACGCTGATGATGCAAATTTTATTACGATTGAACTGAAATTAAAGTACAGATCGAGCTCAACTGAAAATTAAGATACATGGTCAGATTCGACTGTTGGAGTCATTCAGTCGTACTCGTGTCTAGCCCTATATTATTCGCCATTGTAGTCGTCGTAGTCACCATCATCATCGTCGCTGGCATCGGGGTCGCGGTAGTCGAACTTCGGTGGGTGAGCACGCGAGCTGGAACTGAGGGTAGCGCAGGCGGGGGCCACGGTAGGCCATGACGCCCTGGAGAGTCCGGCCGCGCCACCACAGCCGACGGCCGGCCTCGTTGAAGTTCGAACGAGGCGGGCCGTCCTCCTCGTGCCTGGCAAGCGCACTCTCACGCCGATTGATGAAGAAGCTTTCCCAAGTCGGGCTGTAGTCGGGATGCCACTGGGGATTCCTCCGCTGCTCTGGCGTGAGCTCGAAGTAGTCGTGGTTTGTGATGGCCATCTCGCGTGCCACACCTAGAGGGACAGGAGGGACCGGTACGCCTCCGACGCTCAGGAACCAGCCGGTCGGGACGCGGTAGCCCGGCGGGCTGAGGTAGTTCGAGGCGCAGAGCGCCTCCGCCTCCTGGGGGGTTAGAGATACGATGGAAGCCATGTGACAGAGTGATGAGGTTTGCAGATATGAGTCTAGATGTGATATATAAATGGAGGCCAAACCTACATATATATAGTGAAAAAATGGCGGGAAGACGGAGGCGGGAAGCAGTGGATAGCGCGAGAAAAAAAATAGGCGGGAACGCCCTACGGCATCGGAAACTTTCATCCCGGGTGGGGGCTCAAACCGGGACAATAGATGGGAGGCTTCTTCTGGAGGAGGCTTATCTGGTTTCTGCATTATCTGGGGAGGATTAGTCAGACAAACATTAGTCCCGGCTGGTGGGTACAACCGGGATTAAAGATCTTTTTTTGTCATCTAATAAAACTGTCGGTGGGATAAGGACGTGTAGGTAACCTTTAGTCCCGGCTGGTGGGTGCAACCGGGACTAAAGATCCTTTTTTTGTCATCTAATAAAACTGTCGGTGGGATAAGGACGTGTAGGTAACCTTTAGTCCCGGCTGGTGGGTGCAACCGGGACTAAAGATGTCGGCAGGATAAGAACGCATGGGTGGACGCACTGCTCGATGAGATAAAGCATGTAGCACACGACTCCCTATCGAAGGAACAAGACAAAGTAGAAGCGGTGCTGTGCCTATAAAAGGAGCATCGATACGGCTTGCCAAGCAGATCAACAAGCCAAGCAGAGTTTCATTCCCATGGATGGGAAAATCTCCCGTGGCGCAGCTTCTCGAAGATGTTGTTGGTGCACACACCCTACGGCATCTTCAGAAGCTGCGCCTCGGAATTTTTTCCCTGCAAGCCCGTGAACGACTACATCTCCTCTAACAGTGTTGGGAAAAGGATTGGGAAATCTCCCGTGGCGCAACTTCTCGAAGATGTCGTTGGTGCACACGCCCTACGACATCTTCGGAAGTTGCTCCTCGGAATTTTTTCCTGCAAGCCCCTGAACGACTATATCTCCTCTAATAGTGTTGGGGAAAGGGTTGGGAAATCTCCCGTGGCGTAGTTTCTCGAAGATGTTGTTGGTGCACACGCCCTACGGCATCTTCGGAAAATGCGCCTCGGAAATTTTTTCCCTGCAAGCCCGCGAACGACTACATCTCCTCTATATATATGGTACAAAAAGCCAACCACATCTCCACTTTTAATATCTTGCATACAGTTACATGATTACACAAAAATAAATGAGAAATTGATTGCCATGATGAGATACTCATTTGTGCCATGAACATTCTTCAATTAACTTGATGATGGAGCATCTTCATCATTTAACCTTCTCCGGTCGTAACCATGGAGCATCTTCATCATTTAACTTGATGCTTGGATCAATGTTCACTCTGAAGGGTGGAATTTCATCAAACTTATTATAATCTTCAGACATGTCTGTCTTGTCCTCCACTCCCACGATGTTTCTTTTTCCGTAAAGAACTATGTGGCGCTTTGGCTCATCGTTTGTTCGTATTCGTTTCCTTATGTTTCCTTTTTCTTGGTTTGCTAGACATATCCTTCACATAGAAAACCTCGGGCCACATCCTTGGCTAGGACGAATGGTTCGTCTCTATACCCAAGATTGTTGAGATCCACCGTTGTCATTCCATACAACTTGTCTACCCGAACCCCGCCTCCTCGTTTTCTTGACCCATTTGCACCTAAACAAAGGGACCTTAAAAGAAGGTCCATAGTCAAGTTCCCATATATCCTCTATGTAACCATAATATGTGTCATTTGGGCCTTCATTGTTTATTGCATCAAATCGGACACCACTGTTTTGGTTGGTGCTCTTTTTATCTTGGGCGATCGTGTAAAATGTATTCCCATTTATCTCGTACCCTTGGAAAGTCACTACAGTCGAAGATGGTGTCTGGGCCAACAAGTACAGCTGATCTTCAACCTCGTTGTTATTCAGAAGATGTTTTTGCAACCAACCACCGAAAGTCGACATGTGTTCACGTCTAATACAATCGTTCGACTGCCCCGGGTTCTGGGAGCGTACAATGTTCTTGTGGTCACCTATATACGGAGCCACCAAGGTGGAACTTTGTAGAACTGCGTAGTGTGCTTGAGTGAAAGAAATCCCGTCCCTACATATCATTAATTTCCTTCCTAGCGTGCCTTTTCCACTTAGTGTCCCCTCATGCCGCGATTCAGGAACACCAATCGGCTTAAGGTCAGGAATAAAGTCAACACAGAACTCAATGACCTCCTCTGTTCCATAGCCCTTAGAGATGCTTCCTTCTGGCCTAGCACGGTTATGAACATATTTCTTTAAGACTCCCATGAACCTCTCGAAGGGGAACATATTGTGTAGAAACACAGGACCGAGAATGGAAATCTCATCGACCAGGTGAACGAGGAGATGTGTCATAATATTGAAGAAGGATGGTGGGAACACCAGCTCAAAACTAACGAGACATTGGACCACATCATTCTGCAACCTCGGTAGAATTTCTGGATCTATTACCTTCTGAGAAATTGCATTGAGGAATGCACATAGCTTCACAATGGGCAGTCGAACATTTTGCGGTAGAAGCCCCCTCAATGCAATCGGAAGCAACTGTGTCATTATCACGTGGCAGTCATGAGACTTCAGGTTCTGGAATGTTTTCTTCTCCATATTTATAATTCCCTTTATATTGGAGGAGAAGCCAGACGGGACCTTGATACTGCTCAGACATTCAAAAAATATTTCCCTCTCTGCTTTTGTAAGAGCGTAGCTGGAGTAATGACGTCCTTTATCTGTCTCATGCAGTTTTTTGGGGTCTTTCCTACGTTGCTGGTCCTCCCGTGCTTCTGGTGTATCTTTTGTCTTCCCGTACACGCCCAGAAAGCCTAGCAGGTTCACGCAAAGATTCTTCGTCACGTGCATCACATCGATTGAAGAGCGGACCTCTAAGACTTTCCAATATTCTAGCTCCCAAAAAATAGATTTCTTCTTCCACATGGGCGCGTGTCCGGCGGCGTCATTCGGAACAGACCGTCCGCCAGGACCCTTTCCAAATATTACATCTAGATCCTTGACCATACCAAATATATCAACACCATCACGATGGGGAGGCTTCCTCCGGTGATCAGCCTCACCGTTGTAATGCTTGCCTTTCTTTCTGACGGGATGGGTAAGCCTAAGAAATCGACGATGCCCCAGGTACACGACCTTCTTACATTTTTCCAAATAATCACCTTCGAGCTCATGTAAAGAGTGTGTGCATGCATTATATCCCTTGTTTGACTGTCCTGAAATGTTACCAAGAGCAGGCCAGTCATTGATGGTTACGAAAAGCAGCGCTCTTAGGTCAAATTCCTCTTGCTTGTGCTCGTTTCACACACGTACACCTGCTAGGGACCACAGCTGTAGAAGTTCTTCGACTAATGACTTCAGGTACACATCAATGTCGTTCCCGGGTTGCTTCGGGCCTTGTATGAGCACTGGCATCATAATGAACTTCCGCTTCATGCACAACCAAGGAGGAAGGTTATATATACAAAGAGTCACGAGCCAGGTGCTATGGCTGCAGCTCGCTCTCCAAAAGGATTCATGCCATCCGTACTTAGACCAAACCTTAAGTTCCTTGCATCATGTGCAAAGTTTGGGAACTCTCTATCGATTTTTCTCCATTGGGATCCATCAGCTAGGGTGCCTCAACATCACGTCTTTCTTACGGTCTTCTTCGTGCCATCGCAACAACCTAGCGTGCTCTTTATTTCCGAACAAGCGTTTCAGCCGTGGTATTATAGGAGCATACCACATAACCTTGGCAGGAACCCTCTTCTCGGGGCGCTCGCCCTCAACATCACCGAGGGTCATCTCGTCCGATCTTATACCGCAATGCGAGTGCACACCGGACATGCATCCAAATTCTCGTACTCACCGCGGTAGAGGATGCGATCATTAATGCATGCATGTATCTTTTGCACATCTAATCCTAGAGGGCAGACAATCTTCTTCGCTTCGTACGTACTAGCGGGCAATTGTTACCCCTTGGAAGCTTCCTCTTAATTATTGTCAGCAACTTTCCAAATCCCGAGTCAGTGACACCGTTCTCTGCCTTCCATTGCAACAATTCCAGTGTGCTGCCTAGCTTTTTATGGCCATCTTCGCAAGTTGGGTATAACAATTTGTTGTGATCTTCTATCATCTTGTCGAAGGCCAACCTTTCCTTTTCAGTTTCACATTCTCTCCTTGCATCTGCAATGGCCCGACCAAGATCATCATCAGCAGGCTCATCTGGTGCCTCTTCATCTTCTGCTTCATTGTCTTCATTGCCTTCTGCGGTATCATCGTATTCAGGGAAATTGGGATAACCATCATCATCCTCTTTCTCTTCTTCATTCTCTTCCATCATAACCCCTCTTTCTTCGTGCTTGGTCCAACAATAGTAACTGGGTATGAAACCGTTCCGCGGAAGGTGGCCGTGAATGGTACTCGAGTGAGCGTAATTTACGATATTCATGCAGTCAACACATGGACAATACATGAAGCCACCATGTTTGTTTGCCTCAGCCACGGCCATAAAATTACTCAGGCCCGAAGTGAACTCGTCAAAGCGTCGGTCAATGTACATCCATTGCCTATTCATATGCATGATATAATTAAGCTTATCAAAAACCATCAGAACATCACGATGTATATATATATACACATATGCATTTTATCAATTACAGATGAAAGGATAAAAGTTGTTAAGAAAAAAGCAAGTTAAGTGTGGCTTGATTTGTGTAAACTCAAGTGGCAAATCCTCTTAAGGATTTCATCGAACACCTCTTGTGCATGTAAAGAAGAGAGCAAAGCAATACACCCCTCTTGTGAAGAAAGTGAAAAAATGGCTAAGTGTGGCAAACACTTGGGCAGGGGCAAGGTTATATAGGCAGATTGAGTGGGCCTTTGGACCCGGTTTGTACTACAAACCGGGACTAAAGGGGTGACACGGCCTGCCGCGCCCTGCCACTGACCCTTTAGGTCCGGTTTGTAGTACAAACCGGGTCCAAAGGCCACTAACGGACAGACGCGCGCGAGTGGGGTCTCCCGCAGCGAAACGAACCGGGACCAATGCTACCTTTTAGTCCCAGTTTGGTTCAGAAAGGGGATATTTGCTCCCAGGGGCTTGGGACCAGAGGCCTCTTCTCCACTAGTGTTAAGCACGCCGTGAAGAGCAGAGGAGGTACGGCGACAGCGTCGTCTCTTGCGTGTGAAACCACGACAGAAGGAAAAGAACCCAGGTAATGACCGTTTCATGGCGCAGAATATTAATAACCAGAGATTGGACGACGATGCGTGTGGTTTATTCCGTTCCAAAGAATTGGAATGCAGGTCGACTCGACACGGATGGCGTCGTCCAGGAAAAAGGCGAGGAGGTGGCCGGGTCGACACGGGCGGCGTCGGCGTCAGCGTGCACGGTGCACCGTCTCGAGCGTACTAAATGAATCGCGCGGCAATATCAATGTGCCTCGGTCCAGAGTGGGAACGCCGGCGACTCCGCGGGCGTACCTACGTCAGCTAGCTCAGTCGAAAGAAAAAGAAGCCGTACGTACGTCCGTCGGGAATATATATGTGCTGTCGCCGCCGGCCCGGGCGAAACCTGTACCGACCAGCGGCGCATCGCCATGCGCGCGTGATGTCATGCGCGGCTGACGTAGGATCATCGGTTCCATCATGCCGCACTATTTCGGCCTCACCATTACGTGTTCCGCCTACACATGCATATGGTGGTCACTACTTCTGCTACGGCTGGCGGCGGGGCTGCCGTCCGTCCTAGCTTCCCTGATTGTCCGGCCGATGCGTACGTGTCGACCAGGACGCCGCATAGGGCCTGGGGCGAACTTCGTCTGAGGGCATCTCCAGCGGCGCGACAGCGTCTGTTTGCGTCCGCTTTGATTGAAAATGCGTCTTGCACCCTCTCCAGCAGCGCGACCGAAAATGTGTCCGCTCGCTTCCCCACCGGTCCCGCCTGGCAGCGAGTCTGCATCGAGGACATCGATTCAGGCGGTCAGCGTTTTCGCGTCTGCGCCGCAGCCTTCGCCATCAATGGCGCGGCTGCCTGTTCTGCACGCGCACTGGCGGGCGGCGGCTGGGCTTCTGCGGCGCCTTCAATGGCATCGTATCCCGCGCGCGGCCGCCCTGAAAAGTCCACCGGCCGCGTCGCTCCTTCGCCCACACCTCCACTCGCACCACCACCGCCGCAACGCCATGGGGAAAAAGAATGACTTCGAGGCCTCCGGCAGCGGCAGCAAGAAGATCCCGCTCCCCGTCTCGGTGGGGAGGCTTATGCACGGCAAATGGATGCCGTGCGACGACGCCTGGTCCGGCGTGCAGCTGCCTGGCGGCTGGCGGCTCAGCTGCCGCCGGGTATCCATCCCTCCAGTACCTGCGCGCGAGCCTGATCGGACCGCGGAGATCCGGCGCAGGAGGCGGTATCTGCCGGCGGACCTCCGCGCCGATCCGGCGTACGCCATCGACTCGGAGCTTTGGCATATGTACCTGACCACGGAGACGGACAGGAGACGAAGGGCTGGCTTCATGGGCGACAGGGATTATCCCTTCGGCCCTGCACCGCCGGCTTGTCGTCAGCAGGCGCTGACACGTCATCAGCAGGCGTCGACGCGACGTCAGCAGACGCAACACAACGAAGCCAACGACCGCGAGGACGACGACGAAGCCTATGCCGCGTTCGACGACGACTACATAGAGGCGCTCGCGTACCATAGCGAGGAGGTGAAGGACGACAGTCGCTGTCGTCTTCCACGAATGGCAGCAGGCCAAGGCGGAGGGCCGGAACTTCGAGTTCCCGGAGAACATGACGGACGACGAGATGGCGAAGGTCGCCGTCCCCGTTTCCGAGTACGACGCGCCTGTACAGCCGCCGCTGCCCCGCTACGCCACCGCCGTCATGCCGCCGGGCCTGTCGGCGGATGAAGCACTTCGACAGGCGCTCCTGGAGTCGGCTGCGCCTCCTCCACCGCCGCCACTGCCGCCACAGTCTTATCCCTGGGCGCCTCCTCCACCGCCGCCACAACCTTATGTCTGGGCGCCTCCACCGCCGCCACAGCCGCAGCCCTGGGCGCCTCAACCGCCGCCACAACCTCCTCAACCTCGAGCACCGGCGGCGCGCCCGGCGTACGCTCCCCCGGATGGCTACTGGCCGTGGCTCATACCGAAGCTCATCGTGCTCGACAGCGACGAGGAGCACCAGCACAGCGACGATGAGCAACAGTAGGCGTTTAGTTTTTTTTATGTTTTAAGTATGTAAATTATGTTTCATGCTAAAAAAAAGTATTCGTCCTAAAAAATGCGTCATGCCGCTGGAGCCACCCCGACGCAAACGGACGCGCGGTCGATTTCGACCAAAAGGGCCGACGCAAATGGACGCGCGCAGACGCTAAAATGCGTCGCGCCGCTGGAGATGTCCTGAATGCGTGGATTGAGAATCATCAGGCCATCTCAAAGAAGGCAACGCAAAATTCGTCTGCATCCAGATCCAATGGCCCAACGCATAGTGATCGGACTATCCGTGGAGACGCAAACTTGACTCAAATATACGCTTCGGATGTGTCTTTGCGGACGCTACGCGGTAGCGCCGAGTGTCTGTTAGCTCTAGTCTTGATTTGTATATGCATTTGTATTTTCCTTTGCATGTAATTTATCTAGCTAGTGAGCTGTCGGCTGGTGGAGCTTTAGCTGAGCGCGCAAATGGCGAGATGCCAAACTGCCGTGCAATGCGGTCGGTAAGGTGTGATGCAGCGAGGTCGTGTGAATCGACTTATGCGCGAAGGTGTCGAGCTGATGGCTGATGTCTACGCACGCTTTTATTCCTGTAGACAGTGTTGGGCCTCCAAGAGCAGAGGTTTGTAGAACAGCAACAAGTTTCCCTTAAGTGAATCACCCAAGGTTTATCGAACTCAGGGAGGTAGAGGTCAAAGATATCCCTCTCAAGCAACCCTGCAATTAAGATACAAGAAGTCTCTTGTGTCCCCAACACACCTAATACACTTGTCGGATGTATAGGTGCACTAGTTCGGCGAAGAGATAGTGAAATACAAGTAATATGGATGATTATAAGTAGTAATTGCAATCTGAAATAAAAATGGCAGCAAGCGAACATGTAGCAGAACTTGTTGGAAACGGTGTTTCAATGCTTAGAAACAAGGCCTAGGGATCATACTTTCACTAGTGGACACTCTCAACAATGATCACATAATTGAATAAATAAATGCTACTCTCAAACACTCTCTTGTTGGATAACAAACACCATTCATTGTGTAGGGCTGCAAAAGCACACCTCAAGCCGGAGTAAACAAGCTCCACAACGTCATAAAGGAATCACACACGATGCGGACACTGTCACCATCACACCGTGGAGAGTGACTCCGGAGTTCATATTAAAGTAACCTCTAGAGTGCATAATAGACAAGAGTAACATCTACATATTCAACTAGATTACAAAGCTCATGATCACATAAAGATCACACCATGGGAGAGAGAGATGAACCACATAGCTACCGGTAGAGCCCTCAGCCTCGGGGGAGAACTACTCCCTCCTCATCATGGGAGACAGCAACGGCGATGAAGATGGCGATGGAGTCGATGGAGATGGCTCAGGGGGCAATTCCCCGTCCCGGCGGCATGCCGGAACAGAGATTCTGTCCCCCGAAACTTGTCGTCGATGGCGGCGGCGCTGCGGAACCCTTGGTGGAATATGACTGGATATTTTAGGGTTTTCGCGACGGGGAGAATATATAGGCGGAGGGGCGGCCTCGGAGGAGCCAGGGGGTGGCCTCCCCATAGGCTGGCGCGCCTGGGGGCCTGGCCGCGCCGCCCTGTGGTGTGGGCCCCCTGCTGGCCGCCTCCGACTCTCCTTCGATGTTCTAGAACCCTCCGTGGAAAATAGGGCCGTGGGCTTTTGTTTCGTCCAATTCCGAGAATGTTTCCTGCGTAAGATTTCTGAAACCAAAAACAGCAAAAAACAGGAACTGGCGCTTCGGCATCTTGTTAATAGGTTAGTCCCGGAAAATGCATCAAAATGATATAAAGTGTATGTAAAACATGTGAGTTGCTGGCGTGCAATTGACACACGTCCGTTGGGAACCCCAAGAGGAAGGTGTGATGCGTACAGCAGCGAGTTTTCCCTCAGTATGAAACCAAGGTTATCGAACCAGTAGGAGTCAAGGAACACGTGAAGGTTGTTGGTGACGGAGTGTAGTGCGGCGCAACACCAGGGATTCCGGCGCCAACGTGGAACCTGCACAACACAATCAAAGTACTTTGCCGCAACGTAACAGTGAGGTTGTCAATCTCACCGGCTTGCTGTAAACAAAGGATTAAACGTATGGTGTGGAAAATGATGTTTGTTCGCGAAGAACAGTAAAGAACATAGTTTGCAGTAGATTGTATTTCAGATGTAAAAGAATGGACCGGGGTCCACAGTTCACTAGTGGTGTCTCTCCCATAAGATAAATAGCATGTTGGGTGAACAAATTACAGTTGGGCAATTGACAAATAGAGAGGGCATAACAATGCACATACATATCACGATGACTACTATGAGATTTAATCGGGGCATTACGACAAAGTACATAGACCGCTATCCAGCATGCATCTATGCCTAAAAAGTCCACCTTCAGGTTAGCATCCGCACCCCTTCCAGTATTAAGTTGCAAACAACAGACAATTGCATTAAGTATGGTGCGTAATGTAATCAACACAAATATCCTTAGACAAAGCATTGATGTTTTATCCCTAGTGGCAACAACACATCCACAAGCTTAGAACTTTCTGTCACTGTCCCAGATTCAATGGAGGCATGAACCCACTATCGAGCATAAATACTCCCTCTTGGAGTTACAAGTATCAACTTGGCCAGAGCCTCTACTAGCAACGGAGAGCATGCAAGAACATAAACAACATATATATGATAGATTGATAATCAACTTGACATAGTATTCCATATTCATCGGATCCCAACAAACACAACATGTAGCATTACAAATAGATGATCTTGATCATGATAGACAGCTCACAAGATCTAACATGATAGCACAATGAGGAGAAGACAACCATCTAGCTACTGCTATGGACCCATAGTCCAGGGGTGAACTACTCACACATCAATCCGGAGGCGATCATGGTGATGAAGAGTCCTCCGGGAGATGATTCCCCTCTCCGGCAGGGTGCCGGAGGCGATCTCCTGAATCCCCCGAGATGGGATTGGCGGCGGCGGCGTCTCTGGAAGGTTTTCCGTATCGTGGCTCGATCTCGGTACAGGGGTTTTCGCGACGAAGGCTATAAGTAGGCGGAAGGGTAGGGTTGGAGGCGGCGCGGGATCCCCACACCATAGGCTGGCGCGGGCCCCATGCTGGCCGCGCCGCCCTATGGGTACGGGCCCTCATGGCCCCACTTCGTATACTCTTCGGTCTTCTGGAAGCTTCGTGGAAAAATAAGACCCTGGGCGTTGATTTCGTCCAATTCCGAGAATATTTCCTTTGTAGGATTTACGAAACCAAAAACAGCAGAAAACAAAGAATCGGCTCTTCGGCATCTCGTCAATAGGTTAGTGCCGAAAAATGCATAATAATGACATAAAGTGTGTATAAAACATGTGAGTATCATCATAAAAGTAGCACGGAACATAAGAAATTGTAGATACGTTTGAGACGTATCAAGCATCCCCAAGCTTAGTTCCTACTCGCCCTCGAGTAGGTAAACGATAACAAGGATAATTTCTGAAGTGACATGCTATCATAATCTTGATCAATACTATTGTAAAGCATATGAGATGAATGTAGTGGTTCGAAGCAATGGTAAAGACAATGATTAAACAACTGAATCATATAGCAAAGACTTTTCATGAATAGTACTTTCAAGACAAGCATCAATAAGACTTGCATAAGAGTTAACTCATAAAGCAATAAATTCTTAATAGAAAGCTTTGAAGCAACACAAAGGAAGATATAAGTTTCAGCGGTTGCTTTCAACTTCAACATGTATATCTCATGGATAATTGTCAACATAAAGCAATATAACAAGTGCAATAGGTAAACATGTAAGAATCAATGCACACAGTTGACACAAGTGTTTGCTTCTAAGATAGAAAGAAGTAGGTAAACTGACTCAACATAAATTAAAAAAATGGCCCTTCGCAGAGGGAAGCATGGATTACTATTTTTGTGCTAGAGCTTTTTATTTTGAAAACATAGAAACAATTTTGTCAACGGTAGTAATAAATCATATGTGTTATGTATAAGACATCCTATAAGTTGCAAGCCTCATGCATAGAATACCAATAGTGCTCGCACCTTGTTCTAATTAGTTTAGGTTAACACGGATTATCATTGCATAACATATGTTTCAACCAAGTGTCACAAAGGGGTACCTCTATGCCGCCTGTACAAAGGTCCAAGGCAAGGATGGCAATGGGTAGGGTATGGGCAGGGTAGAGCAATACCATACCCATACCCATATAGTCCACGGGTAGAAAATTCTACCCATACCCGTACCCGCGGGTATGAAATTTTACCACACCCATACCCGGCGGGTACCCGTACCCATTGGGTACCCGGCGGGTATATTCAAAAACATAATTTTTCCATAACTTTACTAGAGATTTGACAAACAAAAATCAATATCCTAAATCAATAATAGTTAGCTCATGCCACATATCAAATTTGGAAATGACGATGTCATATAAGCCTTAATCTCATAGTAGTAAATCAAAAGTGACATGATAATTTGACAATTGACACAGATGGTTGACACCACGACTTAACATAGTTCAGAGCATAATAGCCAGAAAGTAACAAATAACAATAGAAAGGTAAATTTCATAGTCTCAGCGACTGAAAAGCCAACATCTAGCACTAGCATCAGCCAACGGAAATAGCTACAGTAGCTAGCGGACAACACAACGACAAGTGATTGGTTCTTTGGGCCATCAACACCAGCTACTAGACCAGCACAAACATCAGCTTGCTGGACAGCATCTAGAGAGCACAAACACCAGCCGTCAACCGCCAACCCAACAGAGATAGAAGCAGTGCCGCATCTTCACTCTTGAGTGATGATTGAAGTAGACTCATCCTACAGACGCAACAAATGATAAAAAAAACATTAGTAAACTATGCACATCTAATTTTATATCAACGCATTTTAGTAATTTACCATATCTTCTTCATCATCCTCAAGAACACTCTGAAATGTAGCAAAGAGAGTAGAATCCCATCCACCTGATGAAATAACCAACATTAGTAAATGGCAAGTTATCTGCAAAGTAGAGAAACAAATGCAAGTGCAAAACCATATTACCTAACATATCAGCACGAGACCAAGCTTGCATGCACATGAGAGCTTCAGCCACATTCGGAGTAAGTCTACTACGATGCGCACTTAGTACTCTTCCGCTAGTACTAAATGCACATTCGGAAGCCACGAGATGTTATGGGAATAGGCAATATATCACGAGCAAGTTTTTGCAAGGTAGGAAACCTCGAGCCGCTAACCTTCCACCAAGTGATGATATCCAGTTCTTGTGTTCTAGGAAGACAAGCTTCTTCCAAATACAAGTCCAATTCTGTATGGATTGATGAAGAAGGTACAGTGGAACCAAGGTTGGCAATTTTACCCAAGGGTACGGGTACCCGCGGGTACCCTGCCCGTATGGGGAGGGTATGGGCACATTTTTGTACCCATGGGTGGTACCCATACCCTGCCTGTCAAGTTGTGGGTAGGGCATGGGTATGACTCCGTACCCGCGGGTATACCCATACCCTGCCCGTAATACCTGACATGTGGACCCAAGATCGGTAACCAAACAATTAAGAAGGGCACAGTAGCCAAGCAACCAAATCCAGACCCCGACGCCCAAATTAATTCCTAGTTGCCTCGTCTCCCGAATCGGCCCAATCCCATCGTTCTCGTCAATCGCCGCTGCTCCCCGATGCTCGTCTTAATCGCCGTCGATACCCTCATGGCCTCACTCCCTCCCCGTCCCTCACCAGCTCCCCAATCCCCATCGCTCCGCCATGGACACCATGGAGTCGGCGAGAACTCTAGCCGGAATCAATTTGATCTCCGCTCGGCGGTCCCCAAATTTCCTTCACGCCGGCAATCGCGGCAGGCTGTGGCCCTAGCGAGAATCAATTAATCCGATCTCCGCCCAGCCCTCCCCAAATTTCCTTCAAGCTAGCAATGGCGGCAGTCGTGGTGCGATCAATACCGGATTAGCACGGCAAATCAGCAACGGCCGACCAAGCCCAATGGCTCCAACTCTCCGCTCCAAGTACTAGCAATCCCGGCCGGTAAGACATGTGACTCCTCGTAAATTAGTGATTTCTTTTTCAGTCAGGCCATCTAGAGAATCTTTGAATCACGTAGTCAACTACAGCTTCTCCTCCAACGCTGTAAATGAGCGAAATAAATTTTCAGTCAGGCCATGTATAGAAGCTTTTTTTTTTTTTGCGGGGGATGTATAGAAGCTTTGAATCATCTAAAATATCCTTGTCTAGAGGAAAACGTAAAATAGTCTGATGTGTACTAGTCTTAATATATTGTAGATTCTCCAACGATGTAGGTTGAACCCTTTACCAGATGAATAAGTATTAGCTATCCTTGCACCATATAATATTAACTTTGCCCAAAATTGTGTTATGCTATTTTCGGATAGGACTGTCATATTTTTTTTGCAATTCAGAAACTTATTTGCTAATTGCTCTGTATGATGCATAGATCATTGGATTCTCAAGATGGAGCAGAAGGTTCAGCTGTTGCTGGTTCAGGGAATGGAAACTCTGTCGATCCTTTAGTGTCTCAACATGCTACTCCAACATCGCAAGTTGCTACTCCGATATCTCAAGCTGCTACTCCGACATCTGAAGCTGCTACTCCGACATCTCAGGTTACATCTGGTAGAGCTGGTTCTAAGAGGAAGCTAACATCCGACAGTATGGAATGAGATGGAATCAAAATTAGAAAATGGAGAATGGAAAGTCGAGTGCAATTATTGTCACAAAAAATTTGCTTCGGGACCTAGAGCTGGCACCACTCACTTGCGTTCGCATTTGGATTCTTGTCCCGCTAGGCATGCACCTATGGGCCCAAAGCAACAAAAATTAAGGTTGACAAAAGGTGAAGGTGGCAAAGTGAATGTAGAAAATATCATTTTTGACCAAGAGAAGGCTAGGAAAGATCTTGCATTGATGATATGTGAACATGAGTACCCTTTATCTATTGTAGATCATAGTGGGTTTCACAGATTTTGTTCTTCTTTGCAGCCATTGTTTAAGATGGTGTGCAGAAATACTATTAGGAATGATATTGTGGCTATGCATTCTGCTCAAAGGGAGAAGATGGTGAATTTCTTTGCAACTTTCAAACACCGAGTGGCTATCACTACAGATTTGTGGACATCAGGCTATCAAAAGAGAGGTTACATGGCTGTTACTCCACACTATATAGATGATTCTTGGAACCTCAAGAGCTTTCTTATGAGGTAAAATCTGAACAGAGCACACTAATAACTATTAACAAGTACCAATCCATGTTTATGTTGTACTAATGGTTTGTTTATGTTTTATTGTGTTAAATAGGTTTGCTTATGTGCCATGTCCACATTCAGCTGAAGTTATATGTGAAGCCTTGTATGAATGTCTCGTTGAGTGGCACCTTGAGAGGAAGATCTCCACCATCACTTTGGACAACTGCACATCAAATGACAAGGCTATGGATATATGTCAACACCCGGATTTTTATGTCCGGATGCCTATTATGTCATACATCGCAATCCCAGGAAAATTGTTGTTGCGAGGCATAATAGTTAAGTATCACAGTCATCATTCATTACAAACCATAATGTCTTACAACTTGGAATCACATGATCCATATTACACAAATAGTTGATCTAATGATCAACGAACAAACACCAGTTCATAGCGGAAGCGTAAGATACAAGGACTCTCTAGTCCACGAGCCAACGCTTGACGTTAGAAGCTCCTAGTTGTGGTAGACGTCCTGCTGATCGTCCTCCTCGTACTGCGGCTCGGCTTCATAGTCTGGCCATTTGAATAGCCAGGGACAAAGCCGTGAGTACTTTATGTACTCGCAATCTAGTACTAGTGTAAGTACTAACATTACTATAGAAAGTGTTCTAAGCTCTAAGTTTATTTGCATAAAGCCAAATTTTATTTCATAAACACTTTTGTAAACAACTCCTCAAGTGCTAACTAACTCAAGTGGGAACATTAGTGTCATTCCCACAACTCAGTTGTGATTCAAAGTCAAAGTCACCTTTCAGGTTCAAGTTCAAAAACACCAGTTACATAAATTCTGATGACGGAAACAGAATGGCCTTTCCAATTGTCCATATCCGCGGACGCGGCTATTCGAATAGTTCTACACTCTGCAGAGGTCGCACACTTGTGCCACAACATTTGATTACATCCGTCAGGGGTAAAACCCCGAATAATCGTAACTCGATACGCGGATCATCAACCATTAACCTTTCACTTACACACCCTAGTATAGGCACCTCTCCCCATGAGCTTGGCCTCCCGGTGAAAACCAACTGTTAACCCGGGAACTGCACAGGGCTTGGCCGTACAATTCACCTTCAATTCACATCACTTCTCAACAACGGAGGCAGCCTCAAGCATAACCCCTATGATGTGTGTTCAGAGGGAACCCATACTAAGATACATAAATTTCCAGCTAAGCCCTACCCATAATCAGGTATTGTGGGGGTACTCAAAAATTGGAATGGTATCGCATCCAATCAATCATCAGTTTTTTAGCCCAAGTCACCAAGTCAACTTCAGTGTCATATTCACCTTCAAAATCTTTCAATGGAAATGACTAATCATTCCAAGGTTTTCACCATCATCATTTCATCAACACAATGTTCCCATCTAGAGTAGTCATCTTAAATTTAGCACTAGCCCCTATGTGTGAGGGGTGCTAAGTATTGGCTTTGCTTCTAGGCTAAGTTTGATGCTCTTGTACTAACTCCATACTAAACTAGTAAATCGTAAATCAACAAGTACTTTGATAAAACAAAAGTAAATAAAGCTTGTAAAGTAAAACTGGGAAATAGGGTTATAAGCATAAAGTAAAATGGGGTAATGCCTTGCTCATGGTGAGCTTTGCACTTTGCAAGAGTATTATCTTGCCTTGGTTGGGAAACTGGTCAAAGTGGTCTTCTTCTTCCTGGAAGTAGACCTCCTCCTCCTCCTGGTACTCCTCGGTACTAGCGTCTAAAATACGAATACGGGGTACACAATCATCACACCAAACTAATCTACTAAACTATGCACAAACATGGTTCACACACTTAAACTAGCATCACATATTACTATTAAGTTGGTGGATGGGTTCTTCTTATTAATTAAGAAAAATAATTTCCTCTCACACTAATATTAAAGGTTACTTTGAATTATTCAGAGAAATAATTTCCTCTCATTCTCTTATTAAGATTTAATTTCTCTCATGCATAATATGTGACCTAGGTTGACCCAAGTCAACCTCTTCACACTTATCATTTGGAGAAAAAGATTTAAATGAGGTGAGCACCTCATACCATTTAATTCTAGCATAACCAAGATTTAATATCACCAACAATTCCTATGGGACCTAAATAACCAGAGTCTCCACTTCATTTGGAAATTGTGGTGACAAGATTTAAATGAGGGAAAATCCCACATAAGATTTATTAATAGTTTTGGGACAATATCTTTGACTAGAAAAATAGCCATAAAGGCATTTAAAACAACTAAACCATGATCATTCAAAGTAAGCATAGCATATTCTTGTAGAAACAATTAGTATAAGTGAAAAGTGAATTATTGGAGGTGGAATTAAGCTGAAAAGCATTTATGGTTGATTTTTAAGAATTATTACAAGGCAGAAAAGTCCCTGCTTTGTTTATTTTGCCACTTTAATTCTACACAAGATCTAGGGTTCTATCCAGTGGCAAAGTGTAGATAATTTCATAAGGTTTCCAGAAATATAAAGTTTGTAAAATTTGGCTGAGTAGATTTGTCACAAATGAATTTCAAAGTTTGCTTCAGATTGTGTATTTTATCTAATTTCCAAATTTGAATTCAAATAGGTGGGCTTGCGCGGGAAACGAACTTGGGCCGGCCCAGTACTGCGTCTAGCGCAGCGGGCCGTCTGACCGCGTGGGGGCCACGCGTCAGTGAGTATTACTCACCGAACCGGTACGGGGAAGTGAGGAGCGTTGGATCAGGCGATGATCCAACGGCTGGAGGTTGTCGTCGTCGACGGCGAGAGGCAGTGGCGAGCGCGGCGGCAGCAGGGGGTCGGAGCCGTCGTCGGAGCTCCGACGGTCGTCGGAAGGGTGCGCCGCGTCGTTGTCGATGATGGGGAGGCGCCTGGAAGCAGCGGCGCGTCCCGGGGCGGCTTCCTTCTCCGGCGAGCTTCGGCTACGGGCGGCGGCAACGAGCTAGCAATTGCGGCGGTGTGGTGGCTATCTGGTGAAATTGGGGCGGCGAGGAGAACTCTGGTGAGGTGGGGAAGAGATTGGCGTGCTTAGTTTGGGGCGCGGAGTGCTCCTTTTATAGCGGCGAGAGGAGGTTGTGGCGCCCGGCTAGGTTCGCCATGGTCGCCGTCGGTCCAGGGCCGCGAAGAGCCAAGTGATGGGCGCGGAGTGTTGGCGACGTCCATGCGGTGCTGACGCGCTTGATTGTGGGGAAAACGAGGCACTACAGCGGAGGTGAGCTTGACGGGAGCTCGCGGGCAGTGGCGGATGGACGTCGACGCGTTCGTCACCTGCGGCGTTCCCGCGGGCCAGCGAGCGTGTCCGGGCGTGTCACGGTGAGGTGAGGCGTCGGCCGGCGGTGAGCGTGAGGGCTGAGGTGATGCGAGGACGCGGGGCGTCGTCACGCTCTGAGCGTCCAGGGTGCTCGCCATGCGCGCTCTGGCGCGGCATGGGCGTTGCCTGGGCGTCACTGGGCGCGCTGTTTCCGGCGTGTGCGTGCGTCGTGTTGACCATGGGATGGTACGGGCGTGTCCAGGAGAGTGAGGGGAGGCTAGTGGACACGGTGGTTCAGGCTGGAGATGACCAGGTGAGGAGATGGCATGGTGAGGCCATGCCATGCCACGGCATGGCATGTTTGAGGTGATTTAATCCAAACCTGGCCAGTGCAAGTGGTGAGGTTGATGTGGTGAGGTGAGAGGGAGACTCCAGGGTGCAGAGAGGTCAAAGTTGGACTAAGTCCAAGTTGAAAATGAGGTATGGGCTCAAATTGATACCCTGCCTGCCAAGTGTTTGTGGAAATGCCCGAAAGAAAATTATTTTCGAATTTTGAAATTCTTTTTGGTGGGTTGTATTCATATATTGAAAGGAGCATTTTGGTGGTGGTGGTGGTCAAAAAGGAGTTGAGATACAAAATCACATTTTGCATATGATCTTGTTTATGTGAGAAAGTTCCAACTTTGCTTGCTTCCCATTTGAAAATGGTGAAGAATTTGGGGTGGTGGTTTTGGGCAAAGTTGTAGTGCTTGAGTTTGTCTTGGATGAGATGAAAAGGTTTGACAAAGTTTAGAAGTGGAAAGAAGAGAACCAGGGGCTCAAAGTGGCCATCAGACTAAAAATGGCATAAGTGACCATATTGCATGTGACTTGGAATTTGAGTTTGATTTTGGTTTGAATTGAGTTGGCTTGATTTCAAAGGTGTTAATAAGTGTTTAGTAACCATTTACAAGTAATGGTGCAAACCAAATTGGCCTAGATTAAGTATTTGCAAAAATGGCATAGGCCTTATGTGAGAGTGAAATGGATTTTTGGGATTTCTTTTATATTTCAATTTTAATTGGCTAAGGGTGATCAAGTGATCATTGTTAGGGTTTTAGAGTGAGAGAGAACACATAAGCAAACATCATGGCAATTGCACACTCAAAATAATTAATAAGGTGATCTATATGCATAAACCTATATGAGGAGAAAAAGTTTTTGTTAACCCTGATTTTTGGATTCTTGAATTCTCTCTTGTTCATTTTATTGAAACTTGGGATGTTACAAACCCTTCCCCCTTACAAAAGATCTCGTCCCGAGATCTAGAGAAAACTAGGTACTAAAGAGATTTGGGTATTCCTTCTTCATATCTTCCTCGCGTTCCCAAGTTGCTTCTTCTTCGGTGTGATTACTCCATTGTACTTTCAGGAACTTGATACTTCTGGTGCGGGTGGTCCTGAATGCTTCTTCCAGTATGCGAATAGGCACTTCGCGGTAGGTTAGGTCCTTGTTGATATCAATGGCTCTGTGGTCGATGTTCTTGAATACTTCGGTCTTCTCAGGCACTTCTAGGCACTTCCGAAGCAGTGAGATGTGAAACACATTGTGTACGGCGGACATCTCTTCCGGTAGTTCCAACTGATATGAGACTTCTCCTCGGCGATCTAGAATCTTGAATGGTCCGACATATCTGGGGGCGAGCTTTCCTTTGAGTTGGAATCTCCGCATTCCTTTGAGGGGTGAGACTTTGAGATACACAAAGTCTCCGATCTCGAACGTCATCTCTCGGCGTCTCTTGTCGGCGTAGCTCTTCTGTCTGGACTGAGCGGTCTTGAGGTACTCACGGATCTTGTGCACCTTTTCTTCGGCTTCTCGGAGAACATCGGGGCCGAAAACTTGACTATCTCCGACTTCCGACCAGTTCAGAGGGGTACGGCATTTCCTTCCGTACAGGGCTTCAAAGGGGGCCATCTGTAAGCTGGCTTGATAGCTATTGTTGTAGGAGAATTCTGCATATGGTAAGCAGTCTTCCCATTTGGATCCGTACTCTAGCACACGAGCTCTCAAGCATATCTTCTAGTATCTGGTTGACTCTCTCGATCCGTCCGTCGATCCGTGGGTGGTATGCTGTGCTGAAATTCAGACGGGTTCCTAGTCCTTCATGTACTTTCTGCCAGAATCTTGAGGTGAATTGTGATCCTCTATCTGACACAATTGACTTAGGGGTTCCGTGCAGGCTGACTATTCTGGATATGTATAACTCAGCTAGCTTTGGGCCTTGGTATGTGGTCTTGACAGGGATGAAATGTGCAACCTTGGTCAACCTATCAATGACTACCCAAATGGAGTCATTTCCTCGGCTAGATTTGGGCAATCCTGTGATAAAGTCCATACCGACAGAATCCCATTTCCACTCCGGAATCTGTAAGGGTTGCAACAGTCCTGCGGGTCGTTGATGTTCTGCTTTGACTTGCTGACAGATATCACACTTGGCGATGTAACTTCCTATCTCTCGCTTCATTCCGTGCCACCAGAATTGTTCCTTCAGGTCTTGGTACATCTTGGTACCTCCGGGGTGGATTGAATAAAGGGTGTCATGAGCTTCTTGCAGAATGATTTGTTTTAGTTCAGAGTCCGAGGGTACGCAGAGACGTTCTTTGTACCAAAGAACTCCGGCTTCGTCTATGGTGAATCCTGGTGCCTTTCCTGCAGCTATCTGACTCTTTATTCCGTCAATGCTAGCATTTCCCTTCTGGGCTTCTTTTATCTGGCTCATCAAGGTGGGTTGGAGTTCAATGCTGGCGAGGAATCCTTCGCTCACTAGCTCTAGTCTGAATTGTTCAAACTCTTGGTACAGGCTTGGTTGCTCTATTGCGATCATGGAGTTTAACTGACACGGCAGTCTGCTCAAGGCATCCGCTACCACATTGGCCTTGCCGGGGTGGTAGTGAATTTCCATGTCGTGTTTCAAGCTGATTGGTTGAATCTTACTAGTGCACACAAAATCTTCTGTAACGAACGAATGCGATGCTCCAGAATCAAACAACACTCTTGCAGGTATTGAGTTAACAGAGAACATACCCAGCACCACGTCAGGTGCTTCCTGGGCTTCCTCAGCATTCATGTGGTAGAGGCGACCTCCGCGGTTGTTCGGGTTGTTGGGGGCGAACTTCTTGCCGGTGGAGACACGGCGTTGCTGCTGAGCTGGTGGGGCGGGGTTGCCTGCGAGCTTGGCGAGCCTCTTGGGACACTCATTGGAGTAGTGCCCCACTACACCACACTCATAGCAAGTGATGGTGGTCTTGTCTTGCTTGTTCGCGACGGGGATTGCATTGCTCCCGGTCCTTGGTGCGGTGTTGGTGTTGCTGTGGCTGTTGTTGTTGTTGGGGGCTCTTGGCGGAGCGCGGTTGAAGTTGTTGTTGGTGTTGTAGTTGCTGTTGTTGTGGTGGCCTCCTGGCCTGGGGTTTCCTCCACTCCGGTTCTGATAAACCGGACGTGACATCTGTGCATTGGGCTTGTTGGTTCTGAAACCTCCGCCTGAGTTGGGGCGGTACCTTGGGGCATTGCTAGGCCCACTCTGATTCATCATGCGGCGCTTGCGGTTCTCGCTGGCTTGGTGCAGTTTGCCTTCCATCTGGATGGCGGAGTCAACAAGGGCTTCGAGGTCGGCAAAGGGGATGTTGATCAACACAGTCTGCATCTCATCATGCAGTCCGTTCAGGAACCTTTCCTTCCTCTTCTCAGTAGTGTCGGTCTCATCCGGGGCGTACCTTGACAGTGTGAGAAACTTGTCGCGGTATTCCACCACGGACATCCGGCCTTGCTTCAGTTCACGGAATTCATCTCTCATCTTCTTTATCAGACCCGGGGGCACATGGTACTTGCTGAACTTGAGCTTGAAATCAGTCCAAGTGATAAACTGTCCCGCGTTCATGGCACGGGTGCTTGTCCACCAAGCTCTTGCTGGTCCTGCTAAGTAGTGCGTTGCAAACAGCACTTTCTCATTCTCTTCTACTCCAGCTACTTCTAGATTGTTCTCCATAGTTTGGAGCCAATCATCTGCATCAAGTGGTTCCTCAGTCTTGCTGAAAACTGGCGGGTTGGTATTCTGGAAGTTCTTGAGCTTGGATCCTGGGTGATCATGGTGACCTTGATTGTTGTTGACAAGCTGTTGAAGTGCTGCAATGTTGGCTTGCCTTTCAGCTCTTTCTGCTTCTCTATCTTCCAGCATAACTTGCAACATCTGCATCATAGCGTCTTGGTTCGTGTTGCGAGTTGGAGGGGCCATCTGAGTATTGAGATTGATTATGAGAGAAGAGGGAAATTTCTATGGCTTGTTTTGTGGTTGAGTTCAGAAGTTTAAAACTTGAAGTCTTTTCATGATGACACAAACCTACATTCATTCATAGCAAACAACACACATTACAAGCTAACACACTAAGGGTTTTAAGAACCCTTCTTTTCCAAGCTACGATACATGGGGCGGGATACAACTCACACCTACGATAGTGCATAAGTGAACTACTCCTCCTCATCAACATCGATGGGGGTGTGGTCATCATCCTCGTCGTCCAGGAAGTCGTAGTCTTCCCCCTCGGTGTTCTCATCCTCCTCGAAGTCGTTGTCGTCACTCAGGTAGTTGCTTCCTCCCTGAATGTCTTCTCCATCTTCCTCCATCTTCTTCATCTGCTCTTCTTGGGCCTTGACAGTGGCCTCAAGTGCTGCGATCTTCGCGCGGAGGCGGTCGATAGTGGCATCCTTCTTTGCGCGCTGCTGGCGGAGAGTCCTGCGGTCCTTGGCGAGCATCTTGATGCAGTCGCCCTGCTCGATGATGCGGGCGTGAGTCTGGTTGGCGTACTCACGGGAGTGGTCGAGATCCTGCTGAGTGTGGTACAACATGAAGTCGAGATGCTCCACGTGGTGCTTCAGCTGCGGGTGCGATGACATGTCCATGGGTTCTCCAGCAGAGTTACGCCTCGCGAGGTGAGAAAAGCGAGGGTGCTGGAGTGCCTCCCCGCTCATCCCGCACAAGCGTGCGAGTCCCTCCTGAAGTCCGCGAGCGAGTCCGTCCAGCCAGTTGCTCTCCATGAAGGAGAAGAGGATCCTCTCAGAAGTGGGAGGCTCCATCTTGCCCCTCAAGTCAGCGGTGATGATCCACTGCAGCTCGCCTCTCGGCTGGTTCGCGATCTGCGATCCGTGGAACTCGGGTGCGGGCGACCAAGGTGGTCGGACAGGGCGTTGAGGTCGTGCTCGAAGATCAAGCTTCCCCCATTCCCAAGCTGGTAAAACTTCGTGTTCACGGGCTCCATCTGAAAGTGAAGTAAAGGATTAAGTTAGAGAAGTGAACAAGTGTGGCAAAATTTTAGTTATATTTCTAAGGAAGAGCATGACTTCTTGTTTTTCCAAAGAGCTCAAGGAGAAGACAAAGATTAAAATTTTCAGAAATACTTCATTTCTTTTTGAAACTCAATTTTTCAGAACGTCCATTTCTAACTAGGGTCTCCTAAGGTCAAACAATGGCTCTGATACCAACTTGTCAACACCCGGATTTTTATGTCCGGATGCCTATTATGTCATACATCGCAATCCCAGGAAAATTGTTGTTGCGAGGCATAATAGTTAAGTATCACAGTCATCATTCATTACAAACCATAATGTCTTACAACTTGGAATCACATGATCCATATTACACAAATAGTTGATCTAATGATCAACGAACAAACACCAGTTCATAGCGGAAGCGTAAGATACAAGGACTCTCTAGTCCACAGGCCAACGCTTGACGTTAGAAGCTCCTAGTTGTGGTAGACGTCCTGCTGATCGTCCTCCTCGTACTGCGGCTCGGCTTCATAGTCTGGCCATTTGAATAGCCAGGGACAAAGCCGTGAGTACTTTATGTACTCGCAATCTAGTACTAGTGTAAGTACTAACATTACTATAGAAAGTGTTCTAAGCTCTAAGTTTATTTGCATAAAGCCAAATTTTATTTCATAAACACTTTTGTAAACAACTCCTCAAGTGCTAACTAACTCAAGTGGGAACATTAGTGTCATTCCCACAACTCAGTTGTGATTCAAAGTCAAAGTCACCTTTCAGGTTCAAGTTCAAAAACACCAGTTACATAAATTCTGATGACGGACAGAATGGCCTTTCCAATTGTCCATATCCGCGGACGCGGCTATTCGAATAGTTCTACACTCTGCAGAGGTCGCACACTTGTGCCACAACATTTGATTACATCCGTCAGGGGTAAAACCCTGAATAATCGTAACTCAGTACGCGGATCATCAACCATTAACCTTTCACTTACACACCCTAGTATAGGCACCTCTCCCCATGAGCTTGGCCTCCCGGTGAAAACCAAGCTGCTAACCCGGGAACCGCACGAGGCTTGGCCGTACAATTCACCTTCAATTCACATCACTTCTCAACAACGGAGGCAGCCTCAAGCATAACCCCTATGATGTGTGTTCAGAGGGAACCCATACTAAGATACATAAATTTCCAGCTAAGCCCTACCCATAATCAGGTATTGTGGGGGTACTCAAAAATTGGAATGGTATCGCATCCAATCAATCATCAGTTTTTTTAGCCAAAGTCACCAAGTCAACTTCAGTGTCATATTCACCTTCAAAATCTTTCAATGGAAATGACTAATCATTCCAAGGTTTTCACCATCATCATTTCATCAACACAATGTTCCCATCTAGAGTAGTCATCTTAAATTTAGCACTAGCCCCTATGTGTGAGGGGTGCTAAGTATTGGCTTTGCTTCTAGGCTAAGTTTGATGCTCTTGTACTAACTCCATACTAAACTAGTAAATCGTAAATCAACAAGTACTTTGATAAAACAAAAGTAAATAAAGCTTGTAAAGTAAAACTGGGAAATAGGGCTATAAGCATAAAGTAAAATGGGGTAATGCCTTGCTCATGGTGAGCTTTGCACTTTGCAAGAGTATTATCTTGCCTTGGTTGGGAAACTGGTCAAAGTGGTCTTCTTCTTCCTGGAAGTAGACCTCCTCCTCCTCCGGGTACTCCTCGGTACTAGCGTCTAAAATACGAATACGGGGTACACAATCATCACACCAAACTAATCTACTAAACTATGCACAAACATGGTTCACACACTTAAACTAGCATCACATATTACTATTAAGTTGGTGGATGGGTTCTTCTTATTAATTAAGAAAAATAATTTCCTCTCACACTAATATTAAAGGTTACTTTGAATTATTCAGAGAAATAATTTCCTCTCATTCTCTTATTAAGATTTAATTTCTCTCATGCATAATATGTGACCTAGGTTGACCCAAGTCAACCTCTTCACACTTATCATTTGGAGAAAAAGATTTAAATGAGGTGAGCACCTCATACCATTTAATTCTAGCATAACCAAGATTTAATATCACCAACAATTCCTATGGGACCTAAATAACCAGAGTCTCCACTTCATTTGGAAATTGTGGTGACAAGATTTAAATGAGGGAAAATCCCACATAAGATTTATTAATAGTTTTGGGACAATATCTTTGACTAGAAAAATAGCCATAAAGGCATTTAAAACAACTAAACCATGATCATTCAAAGTAAGCATAGCATATTCTTGTAGAAACAATTAGTATAAGTGAAAAGTGAATTATTGGAGGTGGAATTAACTGAAAAGCATTTATGGTTGATTTTTAAGAATTATTACAAGGCAGAAAAGTCCCTGCTTTGTTTATTTTGCCACTTTAATTCTACACAAGATCTAGGGTTCTATCCAGTGGCAAAGTGTAGATAATTTCATAAGGTTTCCAGAAATATAAAGTTTGTAAAATTTGGCTGAGTAGATTTGTCACAAATGAATTTCAAAGTTTGCTTCAGATTGTGTATTTTATCTAATTTCCAAATTTGAATTCAAATAGGTGGGCTTGCGCGGGAAACGAACTTGGGCCGGCCCAGTACTGCGTCTAGCGCAGCGGGCCGTCCGACCGCGTGGGGCCACGCGTCAGTGAGTATTACTCACCGAACCGGTACGGGGAAGTGAGGAGCGTTGGATCGGGCGATGATCCAACGGCTGGAGGTTGTCGTCGTCGACGGCGAGAGGCAGTGGCGAGCGCGGCGGCAGCAGGGGGTCGGAGCCGTCGTCGGAGCTCCGACGGTCGTCGGAAGGGTGCGCCGCGTCGTTGTCGATGATGGGGAGGCGCCTGGAAGCAGCGGCGCGTCCTGGGGCGGCTTCCTTCTCCGGCGAGCTTCGGCTACGGGCGGCGGCAACGAGCTAGCAATTGCAGCGGTGTGGTGGCTATCTGGTGAAATTGAGGCGGCGAAGAGAACTCTGGTGAGGTGGGGAAGAGATTGGCGTGCTCAGTTTGGGGCGCGGAGTGCTCCTTTTATAGCGGCTGGAGGTGGCCGCGGCGCCCGGCTAGGTTCGCCATGGCCGCCGTCGGTCCAGGGCCGCGAAGAGCCAAGTGATGGGCGCGGAGTGTTGGCGACGTCCATGCGGTGCTGACGCGCTTGATTTTGGGGAAAACGAGGCACTACAGCGGAGGTGAGCTTGACGGGAGCTCGCGGGCAGTGGCGGATGGGCGTCGACGCGTTCGTCACCTGCGGCGTTCCCGCGGGCCAGCGAGCGTGTCCAGGCGTGTCACGGTGAGGTGAGGCGTCGACTGGCGGTGAGCGTGAGGGCTGAGGTGATGCGAGGACGCGGGGCGTCGTCACGCTCTGAGCGTCCAGGGTGCTCGCCATGCGCGCTCTGGCGCGGCATGGGCGTTGCCTGGGCGTCACTGGGCGCGCTGTTTCCGGCGTGTGCGTGCGTCGTGTTGACCATGGGATGGTACGGGCGTGTCCAGGAGAGTGAGGGGAGGCTAGTGGACACGGTGGTTCAGGCTGGAGATGACCAGGTGAGGAGATGGCATGGTGAGGCCATGCCATGCCACGGCATGGCATGTTTGAGGTGATTTAATCCAAACCTGGCCAGTGCAAGTGGTGAGGTTGATGTGGTGAGGTGAGAGGGAGACTCCGAGGGTGCAGAGAGGTCAAAGTTGGACCAAGTCCAAGTTGAAAATGAGGTATGGGCTCAAATTGATACCCTGCCTGCCAAGTGTTTGTGGAAATGCCCGAAAGAAAATTATTTTCGAATTTTGAAATTCTTTTTGGTGGGTTGTATTCATATATTGAAAGGAGCATTTTGGTGGTGGTGGTGGTCAAAAAGGAGTTGAGATACAAAATCACATTTTGCATATGATCTTGTTTATGTGAGAAAGTTCCAACTTTGCTTGCTTCCCATTTGAAAATGGTGAAGAATTTGGGGTGGTGGTTTTGGGCAAAGTTGTAGTGCTTGAGTTTGTCTTGGATGAGATGAAAAGGTTTGACAAAGTTTAGAAGTGGAAAGAAGAGAACCAGGGGCTCAAAGTGGCCATCAGACTAAAAATGGCATAAGTGACCATATTGCATGTGACTTGGAATTTGAGTTTGATTTTGGTTTGAATTGAGTTGGCTTGATTTCAAAGGTGTTAATAAGTGTTTAGTAACCATTTACAAGTAATGGTGCAAACCAAATTGGCCTAGATTAAGTATTTGCAAAAATGGCATAGGCCTTATGTGAGAGTGAAATGGATTTTTGGGATTTCTTTTATATTTCAATTTTAATTGGCTAAGGGTGATCAAGTGATCATTGTTAGGGTTTTAGAGTGAGAGAGAACACATAAGCAAACATCATGGCAATTGCACACTCAAAATAATTAATAAGGTGATCTATATGCATAAACCTATATGAGGAGAAAAAGTTTTTGTTAACCCTGATTTTTGGATTCTTGAATTCTCTCTTGTTCATTTTATTGAAACTTGGGATGTTACAATATATTACCAGATAAGTTGGACACAAGCTCTCTCATGAAGAATGGTCAACTAATGCATATGCGTTGTGCCGCTCACATATTAAACTTAATTGTGAAAGATGGAATGAGTGTCTTAGAGCATGGTATTGAAAGGGTTCGTGATAGTGTTGCATTTTGGTCGGCCACACCTAAAAGGCATGAGAAGTTCGAAAAGATGGCAAAAACTTTGAACATAGAGTATAACAAAAGGATAACTCTTGATTGTAAGACTAGATGGAATTCAACTTATACCATGATTAGCATTGCAGTACAGGACATAGAGATATTTGAAAATTAAAGGCACGTGAAAAGAAATTTAAGTGTTGCCCAACCAAAGATGATTGGAAGTTTGCAAAAGAAATATGTGATAGGTTGAAGCTCTTTTTTGATATAACTGAGTTATTCTCGGGCACCAAGTATGTCACGGCAAATCTTTTTTTCCTAAAGTGATTACCATTCGCTTAGCCATAAGGAAATGGGGTAACAGTGACAATGAGCTTATACAAAAAATGTCCGAGGAAATGAAGGATAAGTTTGAGAAGTACTGGAAAGATATCCATGGTCTTATGTCCGTTGCAACGAGTTCTTGATCCAAGGTATAAACTCAATATTCTTAATGCTCTTTATGGTCCCCTCTATGGACGAGAGCATGCAACCACAGAAATAGAGAAGGTGAGGAAGTTACTGATTGGATTAGTGAAGCAATATAAAGACGAAGTTGAAGGTGAGGATACATGGGATGCTTATGTTGCTGAGCCAGTTGGAGAAGAAGATGAAGCCATGAAACTCTATGATCTGTATATGTCTAGTCGTCCCACTGTACCTTCTTCATCAATCCATACAGAATTGGACTTGTATTTGGAAGAAGCTTGTCTTCCTAGAACACAAGAACTGGATATCATCACTTGGTGGAAGGTTAGCGGCTCGAGGTTTCCTACCTTGCAAAAACTTGCTCGTGATATATTGCCTATTCCCATAACATCTGTGGCTTCCGAATGTGCATTTAGTACTAGCGGAAGAGTACTAAGTGCGCATCGTAGTAGACTTACTCCGAATGTGGCTGAAGCTCTCATGTGCATGCAAGCTTGGTCTCGTGCTGATATGTTAGGTAATATGGTTTTGCACTTGCATTTGTTTCTCTACTTTTCAGATAACTTGCCATTTACTAATGTTGGTTATTTCATCAGGTGGATGGGATTCTACTCTCTTTGCTACATTTCAGAGTGTTCTTGAGGATGATGAAGAAGATATGGTAAATTACTAAAATGCGTTGATATAAAATTAGATGTGCATAGTTTACTAATGTTTTTTTTATCATTTGTTGCGTCTGTAGGATGAGTCTACTTCAATCATCACTCAAGAGAGAAGATGCGGCACTGCTTCTATCTCTGTTGGGTTGGCGGTTGACGGCTGGTGTTTGTGCTCTCTAGATGCTGTCCAGCAAGCTGATGTTTGTGCTGGTCTAGTAGCTGGTGTTGATGGCCCAAAGAACCAATCACTTGTCGTTGTGTTGTCCGCTAGCTACTGTAGCTATTTCCGTTGGCTGATGCTGGTGCTAGATGTTGGCTTTTCGGTCGCTCAGACTATGAAATTTACCTTTCTGTTGTTATTTGTTACTTGCTGGCTATTATGCTCTGAACTATGTTAAGTCGTGGTGTCAACCATCTGTGTCAGTTGTCAAATTATCATGTCACTTTTGATTTACTACTATGAGATTAAGGCTTATATGACATCGTCATTTCCAAATTTGATATGTGGCATGAGCTAACTATTATTGATTTAGGATATTGATTTTTGTTTGTCAAATCTCTAGTAAAGTTATGGAAAAATTATGTTTTTGAATATACCCGTCGGGTACCCAATGGGTACGGGTACCCGCCGGGTATGGGTGTGGTAAAATTTCATACCCGCGGGTACGAGTATGGGTAGAATTTTCTACCCGTGGACTATATGGGTATGGGTATGGTATTGCTCTACCCTGCCCATACCCTGCCCATTGCCATCCTTGAGTGGGACGACTAGACATATACAGATCATAGAGTTTCATGGCTTCATCTTCTTCTCCAACTGGCTCAGCAACATAAGCATCCAATGTATCCTCACCTTCAACTTCGTCTTTATATTGCTTCACTAATCCAATCAGTAACTTCCTCACCTTCTCTATTTCCGTGGTTGCATGCTCTCGTCCATAGAGGGGACCATAAAGAGCATTAAGAATATTGAGTTTATACCTTGGATCAAGAACTGTTGCAACGGACATAAGACCATGGATATCTTTCCAGTACTTCTCAAACTTATCCTTCATTTCCTCGGACATTTTTTGTATAAGCTCATTGTCACTGTTACCCCATTTCCTTATGGCTAAGCGAATGGTAATCACTTTAGGAAAAAAAAGATTTGCCGCGACATACTTGGTGCCCGAGAATAACTCAGTTATATCAAAAAAGAGCTTCAACCTATCACATATTTCTTTTGCAAACTTCCAATCATCTTTGGTTGGGCAACACTTAAATTTCTTTTCACGTGCCTTTAATTTTTCAAATATCTCTATGTACTGTACTGCAATGCTAATCATGGTATAAGTTGAATTCCATCTAGTCTTACAATCAAGAGTTATCCTTTTGTTATACTCTATGTTCAAAGTTTTTGCCATCTTTTCGAACTTCTCATGCCTTTTAGGTGTGGCCGACCAAAATGCAACACTATCACGAACCCTTTCAATACCATGCTCTAAGACACTCATTCCATCTTTCACAATTAAGTTTAATATGTGAGCGGCACAACGCATATGCATTAGTTGACCATTCATCATGAGAGAGCTTGTGTCCAACTTATCTGGTAATATATCCATAGCCTTGTCATTTGATGTGCGAGTTGTCCAAAGTGATGGTGGAGATCTTCCTCTCAAGGTGCCACTCAACGAGACATTCATACAAGGCTTCACATATAACTTCAGCTGAATGTGGACATGGCACATAAGCAAACCTATTTAACACAATAAAACATAAACAAACCATTAGTACAACATAAACATGGATTGGTACTTGTTAATAGTTATTAGTGTGCTCTGTTCAGATTTTACCTCATAAGAAAGCTCTTGAGGTTCCAAGAATCATCTATATAGTGTGCAGTAACAGCCATGTAACCTCTCTTTTGATAGCCTGATGTCCACAAATCTGTAGTGATAGCCACTCGGTGTTTGAAAGTTGCAAAGAAATTCACCATCTTCTCCCTTTGAGCAGAATGCATAGCCACAATATCATTCCTAATAGTATTTCTGCACACCATCTAAAACAATGGCTGCAAAGAAGAACAAAATCTGCGAAACCCACTATGATCTACAATAGATAAAGGGTACTCATGTTCACATATCATCAATGCAAGTTCTTTCCTAGCCTTCTCTTGGTCAAAAATGATATTTTCTACATTCACTTTGCCACCTTCACCTTTTGTCAACCTTAATTTTTGTTGCTTTGGGCCCATAGATGCATGCCTAGCGGGACAAGAATCCAAATGCGAACGCAAGTGAGTGGTGCCAGCTCTAGGTCCCGAAGCAAATTTTTTGTGACAATAATTGCACTCAGCTTTCCATTCTCCATTTTCTAATTTTGATTCCATCTCATTCCATACTGCAGATGTTAGCTTCCTCTTAGAACCAGCTCTACCAGATGTAACCTGATATGTCGGAGTAGCAGCTTCAGATGTCGGAGTAGCAGCTTGAGATATCGGAGTAGCAACTTGCGATGTTGGAGTAGCATGTTGAGACACTAAAGGATCGACAGAGTTTCCATTCCCTGAACCAGCAACAGCTGAACCTTCTGCTCCATCTTGAGAAGCCAATGATCTATGCATCATACAGAGCAATTAGCAAATAAAGGGTTCAACCTATAGCGTTGGAGAATCTACAATATATTAAGACTAGTACACATCAGACTATTTTACGTTTTCCTCTAGACAAGGATATTTTAGATGATTCAAAGCTTCTATACATCCCCCGCAAAAAAAAAGCTTCTATACATGGCCTGACTGAAAATTTATTTCGCTCATTTACAGCGTTGGAGGAGAAGCTGTAGTTGACTACGTGATTCAAAGATTCTCTAGATGGCCTGACTGAAAAAGAAATCACTAATTTACAGGGAGTCACATGTCTTACCGGCCTGGATTGCTTGTACTGGAGCGGAGAGTTGGAGCCATTGGGCTTGGTCGCTGTTGCCGATTTGCCGTGCTAATCCAGTATTGACTGCACCACAGCCTGCCGCGATTGCTAGCTTGAAGGAAATTTGGGGAGGGCTGGGCGGAGATCAGATTAATTGATTCTGGCTAGGCCACAGCCTGCCGTGATTGCCAGCGTGAAGAAAATTTGGGGACCGCCGAGCGGAGATCAAATTGATTCCGGCTAGGTTCTCGCCAGCTCCATGGTGTCTCGTGGCGGAGCGATGGGGATTGGGGAGCTGGTGAGGGACGGGGAGGGAGTGAGGCCATGAGGGTATCGACGGCGATTAAGACGAGCGTCGGGGAGCAGCGGCGATTGACGAGAACGATGGGATTGGGCCGATTCGGGAGACGAGGCAACTAGGAATTAATTTGGGCGTCGGGGTCTGGATTTGGCTGCTTGTCTACTGTGCCCTTCTTAATTGTTTGGTTACTGATGCGTGCAATTAACACACGTCCGTTGGGAACCCCAAGAGGAAGGTGTGATGCAGACAATAGCAAGTTTTCCCTCAGAAAGAAACCAAGGTTTATCGAACCAGGAGGAGCCAAGAAGCACGTTGAAGGTTGATGGCGGCGGGATGTAGTGCGGCGCAACACCGAGGATTCCGGCGCCAACGTGGAACCCGCACAACACAACCAAAGTACTTTGCCCCAACGAAACGAGTAAGGTTGTCAATCTCACCGGCTTGTCTGTAACAAAGGATTAGATGTATAGTGTGGATGATGATTGTTTGCAGAAAATAGTAAAGAACAAATATTGCAGTAGATTGTATTCGATGTAAAGAATAGGACCGGGGTCCACAGTTCACTAGAGGTGTCTCTCCCATAAGATAAATAGCATGTTGGGTGAACAAATTACAGTCGGGCAATTGACAAATAGAGAGGGCATGACAATGCCCATACATGATATGATAAGTATAGTGAAATTTAAGTTGGGCATTACGACAAAGTACATAGACCGCTATCCAGCATGCATCTATGCCTAAAAAGTCCACCTTCAGGTTATCATCCGAACCCCTTCCAGTATTAAGTTGCAAACAACAGACAATTGCATTAAGTATGGTGCGTAATGTAATCAATAACTACATCCTCGGACATAGCATCAATGTTTTATCCCTAGTGGCAACAGCACATCCACAACCTTAGAACTTTCCGTCACTCGTCCCGCATTTAATGGAGGCATGAACCCACTATCGAGCATAAATACTCCCTCTTGGAGTTAAGAGTAAAAACTTGGCCAGAGCCTCTACTAATAACGGAGAGCATGCAAGATCATAAACAACACATAGGTAATAGATTGATAATCAACATAACATAGTATTCTCTATCCATCGGATCCCGACAAACACAACATATAGCATTACAGATAGATGATCTTGATCATGTTAGGCAGCTCACAAGATCCAACAATGAAGCACATAAGGAGAAGACGACCATCTAGCTGCTGCTATGGACCCATAGTCCAGGGGTGAACTACTCACTCATCACTCCGGAGGCGACCATGGCGGTGAAGAGTCCTCCGGGAGATGATTCCCCTCTCCGGCAGGGTGCCGGAGGCGATCTCCTGAATCCCCGAGATGGGATTGGCGGCGGCGGCGTCTCGCAAGGTTTTCCGTATCGTGGCTCTCGGTACCGGGGGTTTCGCGACGGAGGCTTTAAGTAGGCGGAAGGGCAGGTCAAGGGCGTCACGGGGGCCCCACACGCAGGGCCGCGCGGCCGGGGCCCGGGCCGCGCCGCCTCGGCGTGTCGTCGCCCCGTGGCCCCACTTCGTCTTCTCTTCGGTCTTCCGGAAGCTTCGTGGCAAAATAGGACCCCGGGCGTTGATTTCGTCCAATTCCGAGAATATTTCCTTTGTAGGATTTCCGAAACCAAAAACAGCGAGAAAACAACAGCCGGCTCTTCGGCATCTCGTTAATAGGTTAGTGCCGGAAAATGCATAAATATGACATAAAGTATGCATAAAACATGTAGATATCATCAATAATGTGGCATGGAACATAAGAAATTATCCATACGTCGGAGACGTATCAGTTACCGATCTTGGGTCCACATGTCAGGTATTACGGGCAGGGTATGGGTATACCCGCGGGTACGGAGTCATGCCCATGCCCTACCCACAACTTGACGGGCAGGGTATGGGTACCACCCATGGGTACAAAAATGTGCCCATACCCTCCCCATACGGGCAGGGTACCCGCGGGTACCCGTACCCATGGGTAAAATTGCCAACCTTGGTCCAAGGAGATAGATCGCATTTGATTTCTTGTTTTTGATAGATCTCAACAAGGACATCCATACCAGGACAACATAGAAAACAGATAATGGACTCCTCTTTAATGCATAAGCATTTCAACAACATATAATATTCTCAAAAGAGATTGAGGATTAGTGTCCAAACTGAAACTTCCACCATGATTCATGGCTTTAGTTAGCGGCCCAATGTTCTTCTCTAACAATATGCATACTCAAACCATTTGATCATGAAAATCGCCCTTACTTCAGACAAGACGAACATGCATAGCAACTCACATGATATCCAACAAAGGTGTAATAGTTGATGGCGTCCCCAGAAACATGGTTATCGCTCAACAAGCAACTTATAAGAAATAAGATACATAAGCTACATATTCTTTACCACAATAGTTTTTAAGGCTATTTTCCCATGAGCTATATATTGCAAAGACAAGGAATAAAATTTTAAAGGTAGCACTCAAGTAATGTACTTTGGAATGGCAGAGAAATACCATGTAGTAGGTAGGTATTGTGGACACAAATGGCATAGTTTTTGGCTCAAGGATTTGGATGCACGAGAAGTAATCCCTCTCAATACAAGGCTTAGGCTAGCAAGGTTGTTTGAAGCAAACTCAAGTATAAACCGGTACAGCAAAACTTACATAACACATATTGCAAGCATTATAAGACTCTACACTGTCTTCCTTGTTGTTCAAACACCTTAACCAGAAAATATCTAGACTCAGAGAGACCAATCATGCAAACCAAATTTTAACAAGCTCTATGTAGTTCTTCATTAATAGGTGCAAAGTACATGATGCAAGAGCTTAAACATGATCTATATGAGCACAACAATTGCCAAGTATCAAATTATTCAAGACATTATACCAATTACCACATGAAGTATTTTCTGTTTCCAACCATATAACAATGAACGAAGCAGTTTTAACCTTCGCCATGAACGTTAAAAGTAAAGGTAAGAACATATGTGTTCATATGCAACAACGGAGCGTGTCTTTCTCCCATACAAAGAATGCTAGGATCCGATTTTATTCAAACAAAAACAAAAATAAAAGCAAACAGATGCTCCAAGTAAAGCACATAAGATGTGACTGAATAAAAATATAGTTTCACTAGAGGTGACCTGATAAGTTGTCGATTAAGAAGGGGATGCCTTGGGCATCCCCAAGCTTAGATGCTTGAGTCTTCTTGAAATATGCAGGGATGAACCACGGGGGCATCCCCAAGCTTAGACTTTTCACTCTTCTTGATCATATTGTATCATCCTCCTCTCTTGACCCTTGAAAACTTCCTCCACACCAAACTCGAAACAAACTCATTAGAGGGTTAGTGCATAATTGAAAACTCATATATTCAGAGGTGACATAATCATTCTTAACACTTCTGGACATTGCACAAAGCTACTAAAAGTTAATGGAACAAAAAATCCATCAAACATAGCAAAACAGGCAATGCGAAATAAAAGGCAGAATCTGTCAAAACAGAACAGTCTGTAAAGACGAATTTTTCTGGGGAACTTAATTTGCTCAGATGAAAAAGCTCAAATTGAATGAAAGTTGCGTACATATCTGAGGATCACGCACGTAAATTCGCAGAATTTTCTGAGTTACCTACAGACGGGGCTGCTCAATTTCGTGACAGTAAGAAATCTGTTTCTGCGCAGTAATCCAAATCTAGTATCAACATTACTATCAAAGACTTTACTTGGCACAACAATGCAATAAAATAAATATAATGAGAGGTTGCTACAGTAGTAACAACTTCAAAGACTCAAATATAAAACAAAAGTGCTGTAGTAAAATAATGGGTTGTCTCGCATAAGCGCTTTTCTTTAACGCCTTTCAGCTAGGCGCAGAAAGTGTGAATCAAGTAACATCAAGAGATGAAGCATCAACAGAGGGGTTTGGAGTTTTCTCAACTATTCATTGTATCTTATCTATGTAAGTAACTCCTCTTTCGTTGCTCCTAGGCTTACTATCCTCATCAAACAAATTTTCGGGAACAAGCCAAGCATAGTTATTTTCTAGAGCTTCATGCATTCCTAGGAGCTTACTAGGTATCGGTACTTTAATCTCCCCACCATCATTAACATTATTAGTGTACTTTATTCTATCCATGTCCATCTTTTCAAGTGTTTTTTTGCAAAATCGGTATAAAAGCCAAGCCTCTTATGCTTAATAAAAACTTTTCTAGCTTTTTTAGCTAGATCACCAAATTCTCTAAGAAGGACATCTAAAACAAAATCTCTCTTTTCTCCCCTTTCCATATCAGAGAGTGTAAGAAACATATGTTGGATTATAGGATTAAGATTAACGAATCTAGTTTCCAACATGCGTACTAAAGAGGCGATAGCACTTTCATAAGTAGGAACAACTTTTACCAAGGATCTATCTTCAAAATCTTCATCCATACTAACATGGGTGAAAAATGCTTCTATATTATCTCTTCCAATGATAGACCCTCGCCCTACCGGTATGTCTTTCAAAGTGAACTTAGGAGGAAACATGATGAAATAAACAAAAGGTAAATAAAGTAAATGCAAGTAACTAATTTTTTTTGAGTTTTTAATATAGTGAACGCAAACAAGACAGTAAATAAAGTAAAACTAGTAACTAATTTTTTTGTATTTTTGATATAGAGAACAAACAAAGCAGTAAATAAAATAAAGTAAAGCAAGACAAAAACAAAGTAAAGAGATTGGATGTGGGAGACTCCCCTTGCAGCGTGTCTTGATCTCCCCGGCAACGACGCCAGAAAAATCCTTGCTGGCGTGCAATTGACACACGTCCTTTGGGAACCCCAAGAGGAAGGTGTGATGCGTACAGCAGCGAGTTTTCCCTCAGTATGAAACCAAGGTTATCGAACCAGTAGAAGTCAAGGAACACGTGAAGGTTGTTGGTGACGGAGTGTAGTGCAGCGCAACACCAGGGATTCCGGCGCTAACGTGGAACCTGCACAACACAATCAAAGTACTTTGCCCCAACGTAACAGTGAGATTGTCAATCTCACCGGCTTGTTGTAAACAAAGGATTAAACGTATGGTGTGGAAAATGATGTTTGTTTGCGAAGAACAGTAAAGAACAAAGTTTGCAGTAGATTGTATTTCAGATGTAAAAGAATGGACCGGGGTCCACAGTTCACTAGTGGTGTCTCTCCCATAAGATAAATAGCATGTTGGGTGAACAAATTACGAGTTGGGCAATTGACAAATAGAGAGGGCATAACAATGCACATACATATCACGATGACTACTATGAGATTTAATCGGGGCATTACGACAAAGTACATAGACCGCTATCCGGCATGCATCTATGCCTAAAAGTCCACCTTCAGAGTTAGCATCCGCACCCCTTCCGGTATTAAGTTGCAAACAACGAGACAATTGCATTAAGTATGGTGCGTAATGTAATCAACACAAATATCCTTAGACAAAGCATTGATGTTTTATCCCTAGTGGCAACAACACATCCACAAGCTTAGAACTTTCGTCACATCGTCCCGGATTCAATGGAGGCATGAACCCACTATCGAGCATAAATACTCCCTCTTGGAGTTACAAGTATCAACTTGGCCAGAGCCTCTACTAGCAACGGAGAGCATGCAAGAACATAAACAACACATATATGATAGATTGATAATCAACTTGACATAGTATTCCATATTCATCGGATCCCAACAAACACAACATGTAGCATTACAAATAGATGATCTTGATCATGATAGGCAGCTCACAAGATCTAACATGATAGCACAATGAGGAGAAGACAACCATCTAGCTACCGCTATGGACCCATAGTCCAGGGGTGAACTACTCACACATCAATGCGGAGGCGATCATGGTGATGAAGAGTCCTCCGGGAGATGATTCCCCTCTCCCGCGAGGGTGCCGGAGGCGATCTCCTGAATCCCCCGAGAAGGGATTGGCGGCGGCGTCTCTGGAAGGTTTTCCGTATCGTGGCTCTCGGTACAGGGGTTTTCGCGACGAAGGCTATAAGTAGGCGGAAGGGTAGGGTTGGAGGCGGCGTGGGGGCCCCACACCATAGGCCGGCGCGGGCCCCATGCTGGCCGCGCCGCCCTATGGGTACGGGCCCTCGTGGCCCCACTTCGTATACTCTTCGGTCTTCTGGAAGCTTCGTGAAAAAATAAGACCCTGGGCGTTGATTTCGTCCAATTCCGAGAATATTTCCTTTGTAGGATTTCTGAAACCAAAAACATCAGAAAACAGCAACTGGCTCTTCGGCATCTCGTCAATAGGTTAGTGCCGGAAAATGCATAATAATGACATAAAGTGTGTATAAAACATGTGAGTATCATCATAAAAGTAGCATGGAACATAAGAAATTATAGATACGTTTGAGACGTATCATGAGTATTGTCATAAAACTAGCATGAAACATAAGAAATTATAGATACGTTTGAGACGTATCAAGCATCCCCAAGCTTAGTTCCTACTCGCCCTCGAATAGGTAAACGATAACAAGGATAATTTATGAAGTGACATGCTACTATCATAATCTTGATCAATACTATTGTAAAGCATATGAGATGAATGAAGTGATTCAAAGCAATGGTAAAGATAATGACTAAACAACTGAATCATATAGCAAAGACTTTTCATGAATAGTACTTTCAAGACAAGCATCAATAAGTCTTGCATAAGAGTTAACTCATAAAGCAATAGATTCAAAATAAAAGGCATTGAAGCAACACAAAGGATGATTAAGTTTCAGCAATTGCTTTCAACTTTTAACATGTATATCTCATGGATAGTTGTCAACATAAAGTAATATAACAAGTGCAATAAGTAAACATGTAAGAATCAATGCACACAGTTGATACAAGTGTTTGCTTCTAAGATAGAAAGAAGTAGGTAAACTGACTCAACATAGAGTAAAAGAAAGGCCCTTCGCGAGAGGAAGCGGGGATTACTCATGTGCTAGAGCTTTTTATTTTGAAAACATGGAAACAATTGTGTCAACGGTAGTAATAATTCATATGTGTTATGCATAAAACCTCCTATAAGTTGCAAGCCTCATGCATCGAATACCAATAGTGCCCGCACCTTGTCCTAATTAGCTCGGACTTCCATGGATTATTATTGCATTACATATGTTTCAACCAAGTGTCACAAAGGGGCACCTCTGTGCCACCTGTACAAAGATCCAAGGAGATAGATCGCATTTGATTTCTCAATTTTGATAGATCTCAACTTGAGGACATCCATACCGGGACAACATAGAAAACAGATAATGGACTCCTCTTTTATGCTTTAAGCATTCAACAACAGATAATATTCTCATAAGAGATTTGAGGATTAATGTCCAAGCTGAAACTTCCACCATGATACATGGATTTGGTTGGCGGCCCAATGTTCTTCTCTAACAATATGCATACTCAAACCATTTAATCATGAGAAATATCCCTTACTTCAGACAAGACAAACATGCATAGCAACTCACATGATATTCAACAAAGGTGTAACAGGTTGATGGCGTCCCCAGAAACATGGTTACCGCTCAACAAGCAACTTATAAGAACTAAGATACATAAGCGACATATTCATTACCACAATAGTTTTTAGGCTACTTTCCCATGAGCTATGTATTGCAAAGACAAGGAATGAAATTTTTAAAGGTAGCACGCAAGCAATTTACTTTGGAATGGCGAGAGAAATACCACATAGTAGGTAGTTATGGTGGACACAAATGGCATAAGTTTTGGCTCAAGGTTTTGGATGCACGAGAAGCATTCCCTCTCGGTACAAGGCTTGGGCTAGCAAGGTTGTTTGAAGCAAACACAAGTATGAACCAGTACAGCAAAACTTACATAAGAACATATTGCAAGCATTATAAGACTCTACACTGTCTTCCTTGTTGTTCAAACACTTTTACCAGAAAATATCTAGACTTTAGAGAGATCAATAATGCAAACCAAATTTCAACAAGCTCTACGGTAGTTCTCCACTAATAGATTTAAACTACATGATGCAAGAGCTTAAACATGATCTACTTGAGAGCTCAAAACAATTTCCAAGTATCAAATTATTCAAGACAATATACCAATTACCACATGAAGCATTTTCTGTTTCCAACAAAATAACAATAAGTGATGCGGCTTTCAGCTTTCGCCATGAACATGAAAAACGAAGAACACGAGTGTTCATATGAAAAAGCGGAGCGTGTCTCTCTCCCACACAAGGATGTTTAGGATCCGATTTATTCAGAGAATGAAAATAACAAAACGAAATTAAAAGCACACAGACGCTCCAAGTAAAGCACATAAGATGTGACGGAATTA
Organism: Lolium rigidum; assembly: GCF_022539505.1. NCBI lineage: Eukaryota > Viridiplantae > Streptophyta > Magnoliopsida > Poales > Poaceae > Lolium > Lolium rigidum. The sequence goes on from NC_061513.1 coordinate 130,899,334, forward strand.
AAATATAGTTTCACTAGAGGTGACCTGATAAGTTGTTGATGAAGTAGGGGATGCCTTGGGCATCCCCAAGCTTAGATGCTTGAGTCTTCTTGAAATATGCAGGGATGAACCACGGGGGCATCCCCAAGCTTAAACTTTTCACTCTTCTTGATCATATTATATCATCCTCCTCTCTTGATCCTTGAAAACTTCCTTCACACCAAACTCAAAGCAATCTCATTAGAGAGTTAGTGCATAATCAAAAATTCACATGTTCAGCAAGGACACAATCATTCCCAACACTTCTGGACATTACCCAAGACTACTGAAATTTAATGGAGCAAAGAAATCCACTCAAACACAGTAAAAGAGGCAATGCAAAATAAAAGGCAGAATCTATCAAAACAGAACAGTTCTTAAAGACGAATTTTTTCGAGGAACTTAACATGCTCAGATGGAAAAGCTCCAGTTGAACTAAAGTTGCGTACATATCTGAGGATTACTCATGAATTTTTTCAGGATTTTACGATTCTTCTACAGAGAGAAAAACTCAAATTCGTGACAGCTAAAAAATCTGTTTCTGCGCAGAAATCCAAATCTAGTATCAACTTTCTATCAAAGACTTTACTTGGCACAACAATGCAAGAAAATAAAGATACAAAGGTATTGCTACAGTATTAACAAGCACCTTGACTCAAAACAAAAATAACAGAAAATAAAAACGATGGGTTGTCTCCCATAAACGCTTTTCTTTAACGCCTTTTAGCTAGGCATAGTGATTTTTATGATGCTCACATAAAGATGAGAGTTGAAAAGAGAGCATCAAGAAGCATATATAAAACATGTTGAAATCTAACACTCTTCCTATGCATAGGAGCCTTGTAAGAAAACAAGTCAATGAAGAACAAAGTGAGTAGCATAGGAAGACAAAACAAGTGTAACTTCAAAATTTTCAACACAAGGAGAGGAGACTTAATATTATTGTGATATATGAAATCGTGTCTCCCTCTCTCATAAGGACTAGTAGGTCTTAAAGTACCCATCAAATAAAATAAAATCGAGAGAAAGCTCAAAACATTCATCATAAAGAGAAGAAATTTAGTAACATGAAGATTTCTATACCCATACTTTCCTCTCTCAAAATAATTTTCAGTGGCATCATGAATAAACTCAACAATATAGCTATCACATAAAGCATTCTTATCATGATCCACATGCATAAAAGTATCATTACTCTCCACATAATCATAATCAATTTTATTAGTAATAATGGGAGTAAAACTATCACATCCATCATTGTAATCATCATAAATTGGAGGCATAGAATAATCATAATGAACTTTATCCTCCATAGTAGGTGGCACCAAAATACCACTATCATTATAATTATCATAAATGGGAGGCAAAGTATCATCAAAGAAAATTTTCTCCTCAAAACTTGGGGGACTAAAAATATCACAACCAGCTTCCCCAAGCTTAGACTTTTCCATAGCATTAAAAATAATAGTGTTCAAAGAATTCATGCTAAAAACATTACTACAACTATTTTGCAAACAAAGTTCCATGGGTTTTTTAATTCTCTCTTCAAACACATCATGTCCTAATTCAAGATAAAGTTCATAAAGATCTCTAATTTTTTTGTTGTTTTCCATTAAGCCTAACTAGTGAAATAAAAACAAGAAACAAAAAGATATAATTGCAGAATCTAAAAGAAATAGCTTCGAGCACTCACACACCGGCAACAGTGCTAGGAAATAGCTTAGTAGTCGGAGGATGTGAATACCTTTTACCTTACCTCCCCGGCAACGACGCCAGAAAATAGCTTGATGTCTACGCACGCTTCTATTCCTGTAGACAATGTTGGGCCTCCAAGAGCAGAGGTTTGTAGAACAGCAGCAAGTTTCCCTTAAGTGAATCACCCAAGGTTTATCGAACTCGGGGAGGTAGAGGTCAAAGATATCCCTCTCAAGCAACCCTGCAATTAAGATACACGAAGTCTATTGTGTCCCCAACACACCTAATACACTTGTCAGATGTATAGGTGCACTAGTTCGGCGAAGATATAGTGAAATACAAGTAATATGGATGATTATAAGTAGTAATTGCAATCTGAAATAAAAATGGCAACAAGCGAACATGTAGCAGAACTTGTTGGAAACGGTGTTTCAATGCTTAGAAACAAGGCCTAGGGATCATACTTTCACTAGTGGACACTCTCAACAATGATCACATAATTAAATAAATAAATGCTAATCTCAAACACTCTCTTGTTAGATAACAAACACCATTCATTGTGTAGGGCTGCAAAAGCACACCTCAAGCCGGAGTAAACAAGCTCCACAACGTCATAAAGGAATCACACACGATGCGCACACTGTCACCATCACACCGTGGAGAGTGACTCCGGAGTTCATATTAAAGTAACCTCTAGAGTGCATAATAGACAAGAGTAACATCTACATATTCAACTAGATTATTGATACGTCTCAAACGTATATATAATTTCTTATGTTCCATGCTACTTTTATGATGATACTCACATATTTTATGCACACTTTATGTCATTATTATGCATTTTCCGGCACTAACCTATTGACGAGATGCCGAAGAGCCAGTTGCTGTTTTCTGCTGTTTTTGGTTTCAGAAATCCTACAAAGGAAAAATTCTCGGAATTGGACGAAATCAACGCCCAGGGTCTTATTTTTCCACGAAGCTTCCAGAAGACCGAAGGGATACGAAGTGGGGCCACGAGGTGGCCAGACCATAGGTCGGCGCGGCCAGGGAGGGGCCCGCGCCGCCCTATGGTGTGGGCCCCTCGTCAGCCCTCCGACTCTACCCTTCCGCCTACTTAAAACCTTCGTCACGAAAACCCCAGTACCGAGAGCCACGATACGGAAAACCTTCCAGAGACGCCGCCGCCGCCAATACCATCTCGGGGGATTCAGGTGATCGCCTCCGGCACCCTGCCGAAGAGGGGAATCATCTCCCGGAGGACTCTTCATCACCATGATCGCCTCCGGATTGATGTGTGAGTAGTTCACCCCTGGACTATGGGTCCATAGCAGTAGCTAGATGGTTGTCTTCTCCTCATTGTGCTATCATGTTAGATCTTGTGAGCTGCCTATCATGATCAAGATCATCTATTTGTAATGCTACATGTTGTGTTTGTTGGGATCCGATGAATATGGAATACTATGTCAAGTTGATTATCAATCTATCATATATGTGTTGTTTATGTTCTTGCATGCTCTCCATTAATAGTAGAGGCTCTGGCCAAGTTGATACTTGTAACTCCAAGAGGGAGTATTTATGCTCGATAGTGGGTTCATGCCTCCATTTAATCTGGGACATTGACAGAAAGTTCTAAGGTTGTGGATGTGCTGTTGCCACTAGGGATAAAACATCAATGCTTTGTCTAAGATATTTGTGTTGATTACATTACGCACCATACTTAATGCAATTGTCTGTTATTTGCAACTTAATACTGGAAGGGGTGCGGATGCTAACCCGAAGGTGGACTTTTTAGGCATAGATGCATGCTGGATAGCGTTCTATATACTTTGTCGTAATGCCCTGATTAAATCTCATAGTAGTCATCGTGATATGTATGTGCATTGTTGTGCCCTCTCTATTTGTCAATTTCCCAACTGTAATTTGTTCACCCAACATGCTATTTATCTTATGGGAGAGACACCACTAGTGAACTGTGGACCCCGGTCCATTTTTTTACATCTGAAATACAATCTACTGCAATACTTGTTCTTTACTGTTCTTCGCAAACAAACATCATCTTCCACACTATACATTTAATCCTTTGTTTACAGCAAGCCGGTGAGATTGACAACCTCACTGTTAAGTTGGGGAAAAGTATTGTGATTGTGTTGTGCAGGTTCCACGTTGGCGCCAGAATTCCTAGTATTGCGCCGCACTAAACTCCGTCACCAACAACCTTCACGTGTTCCTTGACTCCTACTGGTTCGATAACCTTGGTTTCTTACTGAGGGAAAACTTGTTGCTGTACGCATCACACCTTCCTCTTGGGGTTCCCAACAGACGTGTGTCAATCACGCGCCATCAAGACTGTTTTTTGGAGCCGTTACCGGGGAGATTGATACGTCTCCAACGTATCTATAATTTCTTATGTTCCATGCTACTTTTATGATGATACACATATGTTTTATACACACTTTACATCGTTTTTATGCGTTTTTCGGAACTAACCTATTGACGAGATGCCGAAGTGCCAGTTCCTGTTTTCTGCTGTTTTTGGTTTCAGAAATCTTACACAGGAAATATTCTCGGAATTGGACGAAATCAAGGCCCACGATCTTATATTTCCACGAAGCTTCCAGAACATCGGAGAGGCACCAGAGGGGAGGCCCAGGGCCACCACACATGGTGGCGGCGCGGCCCAAGGGGGGGGGGCGCGCCCCCTAGTGTCTGGCTGCCCCAGACCCCCTCCGAGGCTGCCCTTCCGCCTACTTAAGGACTCCGCGCGAAAACCCTAAGAGAATAAGCCACGGGACGAGAAAAGTTACGCAGCCGCCGCCATCGCGAAGCCAAGATTCGGGGGACAGGAGTCTCAGTTCCGGCATGCCGCCGGGACGGGGAAGTGCCCCCGGAAGGCATCTCCATCGACACCACCGCCATCTTCATCACCGCTGCCGTCTCCCATGATGAGGAGGGAGTAGTTCTCCCTCGAGGCTAAGGGCTGTACCGGTAGCTATGTGGTTCATCTCTCTCTCCCATGTGATCTTTATGTGATCATGAGCTTTGTGATCTAGTTGAATATCATCTATGTGCTACTCTAGTGATGTTATTAAAGTACTCTATTCCTCCTTTGACGTGGGCATAACCCTTCGGGTACTCGACATTGCCTTACCCGGTGCAAACTATGAAGATGGACCGCAAGGAATATCAACTTGGACTCGACGAGCTGGACCTGCAAGGAATATCAACTTGGACTACAAGGAAAGAAGACTCCAACACGAATCCTACTAGGACTCTTGTAAACCCTAGTTTGGCTGATATATAAAGCCAGACAGGGGCACCCCTTAGGGACAAGCATAATCAGAAACATAATTATAGAGGCGACACGCCTAGAAACCGCAACCCGCGGATTAGAACTAGACTAGATCCAACAACTCCGCCTATGGCGGCCCCCTGTACCCATATATTCATATAGTGGATTGCTAGCAGGACGTAGCGATCCTCCACCGCGGGGACGTGAACCTGGGTACGTCGTGTACCGCCTCGCTCCCGGAACTTCCATCGTCGCCTTTCTCTAAAACCCAAGCCCCTCATGGTGGGCATTGCCGAGGAACCGCCTCGTCAATTGGCGCCATCTGTGGGAAGTGTGCCGACTGGTTTTTGTCATCCGAGCGAGATTGCAAATCATCATCAAACAACGTTTGAGACGCAGCCGGGCCAGCTTCGTCAAAAATCCGTTCTTCATCACCAACTCGTCGTGTTGCGCGGACAAGAAATCTCATGAGATCCGATCTACTACAACGCGAAATCTTGGGAGCGAGAATCAGACTGGAAGGCCTTTGCGTAGGCTGGAATAGAACCACTGATCGACTGCTTCATTGAGCCAAGGAGCTACCGATCGAAAAAGAAAAGAAGGAAAATTCAGTACGGATGTGGGTTTTGAAACTGAAATAAAGGAAAGCAAAGGACTGTCGACTGCGAAACCACGCCCTTGCCTGACGGCCGACAGCAGCCGATGAATGGATCTCTAGAGCCTGGATTGAACTTGGAACCTACACGGGACTACATCATGGCTAGGTTTGTGGGGCTACGAATCAGATCAAGGCAACGTTGAAATTAATCTATGCAGCTAATGCATGCTCGCGTAAAAGAAAAGAGAGCTGCCGTGCACGTGTTTGTATGGAGAGATCAAGCCTCAAGACAAATTCATCGGGCGCAAAAAATCATTGGGTGAAGAAGCAAATCGAGTTCGATCGGTCGCCCATATTAGTCAGATACACAAACAACCCGACGAATACTTCGCCTTCATGTCGACTGCGCCGCACCTCCCTTTAGCTAAAGCGCCACGTCATATCTCAGTGTTCGGGCTCATCTTTGGCGGAAGTCGCCCGTCGCGAACTTGTCATCTGACGCAAGGATCATCAGATTGAAACAAAGCTTCGACTGCTCTGCTCGGTTGATCGCGTCCGCCATCATGCGCTCGGAGCTCGCTTCTTGTGGACCCAACATTACGGACTCGATATACTCGGGTGTTCACCAGTCGTGGATCCGTCGTATCAACTACGTCTTCTTCATCGGCCACGTCAGCTAGGCGCCGCATGGACTACCTTGGATGGCGCAATTATTTCGGCTGCGCCCGCCGCATAAATTATCTTGGATGGCGTAATTATTTCGGCTGCGCTCGCTGCATGGATGGCGCAATTATTTCGGCTGCGCCCGCCGCATGGATGGCGCAAATATTTTGGCTGCGCCCGCCGCATGAATTACCTTGGATGGCGCAATTACTTCGGCTGCGCCCGCCGCATGAACTATCTTGGATGGCACAATTACTTGGCTGCGCCCGCCGTAGCGCCGGTTCGCTTGAACCCAAGAAGATTTGAAGACTATTACTCACATCGGGAGCGCCGGTTCGCTTGAACCCAAGAAGATTTGAAGACTATTACTCCCATCGGGAGCGCCGGTTCGCTTGAACCCAAGAAGATTTGAAGACTATTACTCCCATCGGGAGCGCCGGTTCGCTGGAACCCGAGAAGACATGAAGACTATTACTCCCATCGGGAGCGCCGGTTCGCTGGAACCCAAGAAGACATGAAGACTATTACTCCCATCGGGAGCGCCGGTTCGCTGGAACCCGAGAAGATATGAAGACTATTACTCCCATCGGGAGCGCCGGTTCGCTGGAACCCGAGAAGTTATGAAGACTCAAGTTTTGAAGAATTGCAGTAATTCGGGACACCCGAGCTGCATCGTCAGAAACCTTGTTCGTATATTACAACGAACCTCGGGGCTCACAGTCCCTTGAAGATTCGACTGGGCTCACGGTCCCCGAAGATTATTTCGGGGACCTTGCTCTTTTCCTTTGCTATAGATGCCTCAAAGAGTGCCGCAAATAGCAAGGATCATGAAGCAACGAAGACCTTGCTATTTTCCTTTGCTATAGATGCCTCAAAGAGTGCCGCAAATAGCAAGGATCATGAAGCAATGAAGACCTTGCTATTTTCCTTTGCTATAGATACCTCAAAGAGTGCCGCAAATAGCAAGGATCATGAAGCAACGAAGACCTTGCTATTTTCCTTTGCTATAGATGCCTCACGAGTGCCGAAGATAGCAAGGATCATGAAACACGTACGAAAACGACCCACGTTCGGTACTTTACTTATGGAAGTATCAAAGAGCGACGGAGTCATCGGCAAAGCTAGTGCTACCGATATATTCGGGAGCTGCTTGTCAAGACATACATCGGTTGAAAGCAAAGTTGCACATACAACGGGTTCGAGCAAGACCTGCAACACAAGCTGATCACTCAAACAATTTGCTGACCAACGAATACACATACGCTTGAACGGGCAATTAAGATTTGCTCCTTCAAAATTTTCCAACGGCATTGACACGGTAAAAGTGCATATATATGTACCTACCAAAAACTTACAAACAATGGCATCAACGATGCTCAAAGTGCATTAAGGATTGCCCCTTGAAATATACAACAATGTGTCAACGGCACTCGAAGAAAACTATAAACATCGAGTTGCTCGACTTGAGTGTACTCACGGTTGCAAGCACCGAGTGCCCGGACTCGGGGCTACTTCCATCGGGAGCGCTGGACGCGCACCCGATAAAATCATCGACTCCTTCGGGCCATCACCCGAATCATCGGCTCTTATGGGCCATCATCCAAATCATCGGCTCCTCTGGGCCATCACCCGAATCATCGGCTCCTCTAGGCCATCATCCGAATCATCGGCTCTTATGGGCCATCATCCAAATCATCGGCTCCTCTGGGCCATCACCCGAATCATCGGCTCCTATGGGCCGTCATCCAAATCATCGGCTCCTCTGGGCCATCACCCGAATCATCGGCTCCTCTAGGCCATCATCCGAATCATCGGCTCTTATGGGCCATCATCCAAATCATCGGCTCCTCTAGGCCATCACCCGAATCATCGGCTCCTATGGGCCGTCATCCGAATCATCGGCTCCTCCGGGATATCATCCAAATCGTCAACTCCTCTATCAGTGAAATCATCAGAGTTATCGGCATCATGTTCTCGGAACGCGAGGACATGTACGGTATTTGACTTAGCATTTTTTACACCCTATACATAATTATTTCGTATTTATTTACAGGCTCGGGGGCTACTCCCATCGGGAGCGCTGGTCGCGCACCCGAGAAAAATATGGCAACCTCGCCAACAAAGAAGAATAAAGTTGAAGACGTTGGCATCAACAATCAAGATCTTCGAGTAGTACAACTTGAGTCTATGCGTGGCTGCAAGCACCCGCCCATAGACTCGGGGGCTACTCCCATCGGGAGCGCTTCGCGCACCCGACAGGAAGCAACTTCGACTCTACATCAAGCACAAGATTCAACAGATGATCAAGACATTCGGCGAAGACAACTTTAGTCCCTGCCCGAAGCTTCACTTCGGCCAAACACTCGGGGCTACTGACGTGGGCATAACCCTTCGGGTACTCGACATTGCCATACCCGGTGCAAACTATGAAGATGGACCCGCAAGGAATATCAACTTGGACTCGACGAGCTGGACCTGCAAGGAATATCAACTTGGACTACAAGGAAAGAAGACTCCAACACGAATCCTACTAGGACTCTTGTAAACCCTAGTTTGGCTGATATATAAAGCCAGACAGGGGCACCCCTTAGGGACAAGCATAATCAGAAACATAATTATAGAGGCGACACGCCTAGAAACCGCAACCCGTGGATTAGAACTAGACTAGATCCAACAACTCCGCCTATGGCGGCCCCCTGTACCCATATATTCATATAGTGGATTGCTAGCAGGACGTAGCGATCCTCCACCGCGGGGACGTGAACCTGGGTACGTCGTGTACCGCCTCGCTCCCGGAACTTCCATCGTCGCCTTTCTCTAAAACCCAAGCCCCTCATGGTGGGCATTGCCGAGGAACCGCCTCGTCAATTGGCGCCGTCTGTGGGAAGTGTGCCGACTGGTTTTTGTCATCCGAGCGAGATTGCAAATCATCATCAAACAATGTTTGAGACGCAGCCGGGCCAGCTTCGTCAAAAATCCGTTCTTCATCACCAACTCGTCGTGTTGCGTGGACAAGAAATCTCATGAGATCCGATCTACTACAACGCGAAATCTTGGGAGCGAGAATCAGACTGGAAGGCCTTTGCGTAGGCTGGAATAGAACCATTGATCGACTACTTCATTGAGCCAAGGAGCTACCGATCGAAAAAGAAAAGAAGGAAAATTCAGTACGGATGTGGGTTTTGAAACTGAAATAAAGGAAAGCAAAGGACTGTCGACTGCGAAACCACGCCCTTGCTCGACGGCCGACGACGAGCCGATGAATGGATCTCTAGAGCCCGGATTGAACTTGGAACCTACACGGGACTACATCATGGCTAGGTTTGTGGGGCTACGAATCAGATCAAGGCAACGTTGAAATTAATCTATGCAGCTAATGCATGCTCGCGTAAAAGAAAAGAGAGCTGCCGTGCACGTGTTTGTATGGAGAGATCAAGCCTCAAGACAAATTCATCGGGCGCAAAAAATCATTGGGTGAAGAAGCAAATCGAGTTCGATCGGTCGCCCATATTAGTCGGATACACAAACAACCCGACGAATACTTCGCCTTCATGTCGATCGCGCCGCACCTCCCTTTAGCTAAAGCGCCACGTCATATCTCGGTGTTCGGGCTCATCTTTGGCGGAAGTCGCCCGTCGCGAACTTGTCATCCGACGCAAGGATCATCGATTGAAACAAAGCTTCGATCGCTCCGCTCGGTTGATCGCGTCCGCCATCATGCGCTCGGAGCTCGCTTCTTGTGGACCCAACATTACGGACTCGATATACTCGGGTGTTCACCAGTCGTGGATCCGTCGTATCAACTACGTCTTCTTCATCGGCCACGTCAGCTAGGCGCCGCATGGACTACCTTGGATGGCGCAATTATTTCGGCTGCGCCCGCCGCATAAATTATCTTGGATGGCGTAATTATTTCGGCTGCGCTCGCTGCATGGATGGCGCAATTATTTCGGCTGCGCCCGCCGCATGGATGGCGCAAATATTTTGGCTGCGCCCGCCGCATGAATTACCTTGGATGGCGCAATTACTTCGGCTGCGCCCGCCGCATGAACTATCTTGGATGGCACAATTACTTCGGCTGCGCCCGCCGTAGCGCCGGTTCGCTTGAACCCAAGAAGATTTGAAGACTATTACTCACATCGGGAGCGCCGGTTCGCTTGAACCCAAGAAGATTTGAAGACTATTACTCCCATCGGGAGCGCCGGTTCGCTTGAACCCAAGAAGATTTGAAGACTATTACTCCCATCGGGAGCGCCGGTTCGCTGGAACCCGAGAAGACATGAAGACTATTACTCCCATCGGGAGCGCCGGTTCGCTGGAACCCAAGAAGACATGAAGACTATTACTCCCATCGGGAGCGCCGGTTCGCTGGAACCCGAGAAGATATGAAGACTATTACTCCCATCGGGAGCGCCGGTTCGCTGGAACCCGAGAAGTTATGAAGACTCAAGTTTTGAAGAATTGCAGTAATTCGGGACACCCGAACTGCATCGTCAGAAACCTTGTTCGTATATTACAACGAACCTCGGGGCTCACAGTCCCTTGAAGATTCGACTGGGCTCACGGTCCCCTGAAGATTATTTCGGGGACCTTGCTCTTTTCCTTTGCTATAGATGCCTCAAAGAGTGCCGCAAATAGCAAGGATCATGAAGCAACGAAGACCTTGCTATTTTCCTTTGCTATAGATGCCTCAAAGAGTGCCGCAAATAGCAAGGATCATGAAGCAATGAAGACCTTGCTATTTTCCTTTGCTATAGATACCTCAAAGAGTGCCGCAAATAGCAAGGATCATGAAGCAACGAAGACCTTGCTATTTTCCTTTGCTATAGATGCCTCACAGAGTGCCGAAGATAGCAAGGATCATGAAACACGTACGAAAACGACCCACGTTCGGTACTTTACTTATGGAAGTATCAAAGAGCGACGGAGTCATCGGCAAAGCTAGTGCTACCGATATATTCGGGAGCTGCTGTCAAGACATACATCGGTTGAAAGCAAAGTTGCACATACAACGGGTTCAGCAAGACCTGCAACACAAGCTGATCACTCAAACAATTTGCTGACCAACGAATACACATACGCTTGAACGGGCAATTAAGATTTGCTCCTTCAAAATTTTCCAACGGCATTGACACGGTAAAAGTGCATATATATGTACCTACCAAAAACTTACAAACAATGGCATCAACGATGCTCAAAGTGCATTAAGGATTGCCCCTTGAAATATACAACAATGTGTCAACGGCACCTGAAGAAAACTATAAACATCGAGTTGCTCGACTTGAGTGTACTCACGGTTGCAAGCACCAGTGCCCAGACTCGGGGGCTACTTCCATCGGGAGCGCTGGACGCGCACCCGATAAAATCATCAGCTCCTCTGGGCCATCACCCGAATCATCGGCTCTTATGGGCCATCATCCAAATCATCGGCTCCTCTGGGCCATCACCCGAATCATCGGCTCCTCTAGGCCATCATCCGAATCATCGGCTCTTATGGGCCATCATCCAAATCATCGGCTCCTTCCGGGCCATCACCCGAATCATCGGCTCCTATGGGCCGTCATCCAAATCATCGGCTCCTCTGGGCCATCACCCGAATCATCGGCTCCTCTAGGCCATCATCCGAATCATCGGCTCTTATGGGCCATCATCCAAATCATCGGCTCCTCTAGGCCATCACCCGAATCATCGGCTCCTATGGGCCGTCATCCGAATCATCGGCTCCTCCGGGATATCATCCAAATCGTCAACTCCTCTATCAGTGAAATCATCAGAGTTATCGGCATCATGTTCTCGGAACGCGAGGACATGTACGGTATTTGACTTAGCATTTTTTACACCCTATACATAATTATTTCGTATTTATTTACGAGGCTCGGGGCTACTCCCATCGGGAGCGCTGGTCGCGCACCCGAGAAAAATATGGCAACCTCGCCAACAAAGAAGAATAAAGTTGAAGACGTTGGCATCAACAATCAAGATCTTCGAGTAGTACAACTTGAGTCTATGCGTGGCTGCAAGCACCCGCCCATAGACTCGGGGCTACTCCCATCGGGAGCGCTTCGCGCACCCGACAGGAAGCAACTTCGACTCTACATCAAGCACAAGATTCAACAGATGATCAAGACATTCGGCGAAGACAACTTTAGTCCCTGCCCGAAGCTTCACTTCGGCCAAACACTCGGGGGCTACTGACGTGGGCATAACCCTTCGGGTACTCGACATTGCCATACCCGGTGCAAACTATGAAGATGGACCCGCAAGGAATATCAACTTGGACTCGACGAGCTGGACCTGCAAGGAATATCAACTTGGACTACAAGGAAAGAAGACTCCAACACGAATCCTACTAGGACTCTTGTAAACCCTAGTTTGGCTGATATATAAAGCCAGGCAAGGGCACCCCTTAGGGACAAGCATAATCAGAAACATAATTATAGAGGCGACACGCCTAGAAAACGCAACCCGCGGATTAGAACTAGACTAGATCCAACAACTCCGCCTATGGCGGCCCCCTGTACCCATATATTCATACAGTGGATTGCTAGCAGGACGTAGCGATCCTCCACCGCGGGGACGTGAACCTGGGTACGTCGTGTACTGCCTCGCTCCCGGAACTTCCATCGTCATCGCCTTTCTCTAAAACCCAAGCCCCTCATGGTGGGCATTGCCGAGGAACCGCCTCGTCATCCTTCATGATGTAATGGTGACAGTGTGTGCATCATGTAGTACTTGGCGTAGGTTATGATTGTAATCTCTTGTAGATTATGGAGTTAACTATTACTATGATAGTATTGATGTGATCTATTCCCCCTTTCATAGTGTAATGGTGACAGTGTGTGCGCTATGTTAGTTCTCGGTCTAAATTACAATGATCTATTATGCACTCTAAGGTTATTTAAATATGAACATCGAATGTTGTGGAGTTTGTTAACTCCGACATTGAGGTGCTCTTGTAGCCCTACACAATGAATGGTGTTTGTCATCCAACAAGAGAGTGTAGAGAAAGTAGTATTTGTTTATTCAGTTATGTGATCAATGTTGAGAGTGTCCACTAGTGAAAGTATGATCCCTAGGCTTTGTTTCCGAATAAGTTACACCACAGAGAATTGCCTCCCACGCCGGCAAGCTATTTTCTCGGCACCGTTTATTTACTCGTTACGCTACATGTTCGTTTACTGCATCTTTACTTCCTGCAATATTACCACCATTCATACCACTTGTATTTCACTATCTCTTCGCCGAACTAGTGCACCTATACATCTGACAAGTGTATTTGGTGTGTTGGGGACACAAGAGACTTCTTGTATCGTGATTGCAGGGTTGCTTGAGAGGGATATCTTTGACCTCTTCCTCCCTGAGTTCGATAAACCTTGGGTGATCCACTTAAGGGAAACTTGTCGCTGTTCTACAAACCTCTCGCTCTTGGAGGCCCAACACCGTCTACGGGAATAGAAGCGTGCGTAGACATCAAGCTATTTTCCGGCGCCGTTGCCGGGAGGAAAGGTAAAGGCACTCATACTCCGGTCCCAGGTAACTAAGTTATTTTCTGGTGCCGTTGTGAGTGCTCGAAGCTATTTCCTTTAGATCCTGCAATTGCATCTTTTTGTTTCTTGTTTTAGACTAGTAAGGCATAATGGAAAACAACTATGAGCTTTTTAATCTATTTCCTGAGTTAAGACATGGATGGTTTGATGCAAAAATTAAAAAAACCTATGGAATCTTATTTGCATGCTAGTAACAATGATATTAGTATGAACGCTTTGAACACCATTGTTGCTAATGATATGGAAAATTCTAAGCTTGGGGAAGCTGGTTTTGATGAGCATGATATCTTTAGTCCCCCAAGCATCAAGGAGAAAATTTTCTTTGATGACACTTTGCCTCCTATTTATGATGATTATAATGATAGTGGTCTTTTGGTGCCGCCTACTATGGAGAGTAAATTTTATTATGATTATACTATGCCTCCTACACTTGATGAGAATAATAATGATAGCTACATTGTTGAATTTGCTCCCACTACAACTAATAAAATTGATTATGCTTATGTGGAGAGTAATGATACTTTTATGCATGTGAATAAGAATGCTTTATGTGATACTTATATTGTTGAGTTTGTTCATGATGCCACTGAAAGTTATTATGAGAGAGGGAAACATGGTTATATGCATCTTAATAATATTAAGTTTCCCCTCTTTACATTGAGAATCTTGAAGTTACTCTTGTTTTATCTTCCTATGCTTGTCACTTTGTTCTTCATGAATTTATTTGAGTACAAGATTCCTTTTCATAGGAAGTGGGTTAGACTTAAAAGTGTTTCTAATTTGCTTCTTGATGCTCTCTTTTGCTTCAACTGTTATTTCTTGCGCGAGCATCATTAAAATTGCTGAGCCCATCTTAATGGCTATAAAGAAAGAACTTCTTGGGAGATAACCCATGTTTTATTTTGCTACTGTTTTGTTGTGTCTTGGAAGTTGTTACTACTGTAGCAACCTCTCCTTATCTTTATTTTATTGCAATGTTGTGCCAAGTAAAGTCTTTGATAGTAAGGTTGATACTAGATTTGGATTATCGCTAGCAAATAGATTTCTTTCTCGTCACGAATTTGGGCAGGGTTCTCTCGTAGGTAACTCAGAAATATTCTGCCAATTTACGTGCGTGATCCTCGGATATGTACGCAACTTTCATTCAATTTGAGCATTTTCATCCGAGCAAGCCCGAGTGCCTCTAAAAATTCGTCTTTACTGGACTGTTCTGTTTTGACAGATTCTGCCTTTTATTTCGCATTGCCTCTTTTGCTGTGTTGGATGGATTTCTTTGTTCCATTGACTTCCAGTAA
Source organism: Lolium rigidum (assembly GCF_022539505.1). Classification (NCBI taxonomy): domain Eukaryota; kingdom Viridiplantae; phylum Streptophyta; class Magnoliopsida; order Poales; family Poaceae; genus Lolium; species Lolium rigidum. The sequence goes on from NC_061513.1 coordinate 130,914,439, forward strand.
CTTTGGGCAATGTCCAGAAGTGTTAAGAATGATTGTGTCACCTCTGAACACGTGAAATTTTGATTATGCACTAACACTCTAATGAGTTGTTTCGAGTTTGGTGTGGATGAAGTTTTCAAGGGTCAAGAGAGGAGGATGATATACTATGATCAAGAAGAGTGAAAAGTCTAAGCTTGGGGATGCCCCCGTGGTTCATCCCTGCATATTTCAAGAAGAGTCAAGCATCTAAGCTTGGGGATGCCCAAGGCATCCCCTTCTTCATCGACAACTTACCAGGTCACCTCTAGTGAAACTATATTTTTATTCCATCACATCTTATGTACTTTACTTGGAGCGTCTGTTTGTTTTTGTTTTGTTTGAATAAATTCATGCTTGTGTGGGAGAGAGACACGCTCCGCTGTTGCGTATGAACACTTGTGTTCTTCGCTTTTACTTTTAATGTTCAATGGCGAAAGTTGATCGCTTCGTTAATTGCTATTTGGTTGGAAACAGAAAATGCTGCATGTGGTAATTGGTATAATGTCTTGAATAATTTGATACTTGGCAATTGTTGTGCTCATATAGATCATGTTTAAGCTCTTGCATTATGTACTTTGCACCTATTAATGAAGAACTACATAGAGCTTGTTAAAATTTGGTTTGCATGATTGGTCTCTCTAAGTCTAGATATTTTCTCGGTTAAGGTGTTTGAACAACAAGGAGACGATGTAAAGTCTTATAATGCTTACAATATGTTCATATGTGAGTCTTGCTGCACCGTTTTATACTTGAGTTTGCTTCAAACAACCTTGCTAGCCTAGCCTTGTATTGAGAGGGAATTCTTCTCGTGCATCCAAATCCTTGAGCCAAAACCTATGCCATTTGTGTCCACCATACCTACCTACTACATGGTATTTCTCTGCCATTCCAAAGTAAATTACTTGAGTGCTACCTTTAAAATTCTATCCTTTGTCTTTGCAATATATAGCTCATGGGAAAATAGCCTTAAAAACTATTGTGGTATTGAATATGTTGCTATGTGTCTTATTTCTTATAAGTTGCTTGTTGAGCGGTAACCATGTTTCTGGGGACGCCATCAACTTTTACACCTTTGTTGAATATCATGTGAGTTGCTATGCATGTTCGTCTTGTCTGGAAGTAAGGGCGATTTTCATGATCAAATGGTTTGAGTATGCATACTGTTAGAGAAGAACATTGGGCCGCTAACTAAAGCCATGAATCATGGTGGAAGTTTCAGTTTGGACACAAATCCTCAATCTCTTATGAGAATTTTATATGTTGTTAAATGCTTATGCATTAAAGAGGAGTCCATTATCTGTTGTCTATGTTGTCCCGGTATGGATGTCTAAGTTGAGAAAAATCAAAAGCGAGAAATCCAATGCGAACTTTCTCCTTAGACCTCTGTACAGGCGGCATAGAGGTACCCCTTTGTGACACTTGGTTGAAACATATGTTATGCAACGATAATCCATGTTAATCCAAGCTAATTAGGACAAGGTGCGAGCACTATTGGTAATCTATGCATGAGGCTTGCAACTTATAGGATATCTTATACATAACACATATGTTTTATTACTACCGTTGACAAAATTGTTTCTATGTTTTCAAAATGAAAAGCTCTAGCACAAAAATAGTAATCCATGCTTCCCTCTGCGAAGGGCCATTCTTCTACTTTATTGTTGAGTCAGTTTACCTACTTCTTTCTATCTTAGAAGCAAACACTTGTGTAAACTGTGTGCATTGATTCTTACATGTTTACCTATTGCACTTGTTATATTGCTTTATGTTGACAACTATCCATGAGATATATATGTTGAAGTTGAAAGCAACCGCTGAAACTTATATCTTCCTTTGTGTTGCTTCAAAGCTTTCTACTAAGAATTTATTTCTTTATGAGTAACTCTTATGCAAAGTCTTATTGATGCTTGTCTTGAAAGTATTATTCATGAAAAGTCTTTGCTATATGATTCAGTTGTTTAGTCATTATCTTTACCATTGCTTTGAATCACTTCATTCATCTCATATGCTTTACAATAGTATTGATCAAGATTATGATAGCATGTCACTTCAGAAATTATCTTTGTTATCGTTTACCTACTCGAGGGCGAGTAGGAACTAAGCTTGGGGATGCTGATACGTCTCCAACGTATCTATAATTTCTTATGTTCCATGCTACTTTTATGATGATACACATATGTTTTATACACACTTTACATCATTTTTATGCGTTTTCCGGAACTAACCTATTGGCGAGATGCCGAAGTGCCGCTCTCGTTTTCTCGCTGTTTTTGGTTTCAGAAATCTTACACAGGAAATATTCTCGGAATTGGACGAAATCAAGGCCCACGATCTTATATTTCCACGAATCTTCCAGAACACCGGAGAGGCACCAGAGGGGAGGCCCAGGGCCACCACACATGGTGGTGGCGCGGCCCAAGTGGGGCGCCCCCTAGTGTCTGGCTGCCCCAGACCCCCTCCGAGGCTGCCCTTCCGCCTACTTAAGGACTCCGTCGCGAAAACCCTAAGAGAATAAGCCACAGGATGAGAAAAGTTACGCAGCCGCCGCCATCGCGAAGCCAAGATTCGGGGGACAGGACTCTCTGTTCCGGCACGCCGCCGGGACGGGGAAGTGCCCCCGGAAGGCATCTCCATCGACACCACCGCCATCTTCATCACCGCTGCTGTCTCCCATGATGAGGAGGGAGTAGTTCTCCCTCGAGGCTAAGGGCTGTACCGGTAGCTATGTGGTTCATCTCTCTCTCCCATGTGATCTTTATGTGATCATGAGCTTTGTGATCTAGTTGAATATCATCTATGTGCTACTCTAGTGATGTTATTAAAGTACTCTATTCCTCCTTCATGATGTAATGGTGACAGTGGTGTGCATCATGTAGTACTTGGCGTAGGTTATGATTGTAATCTCTTGTAGATTATGGAGTTAACTATTACTATGATAGTATTGATGTGATCTATTCCCCCTTTCATAGTGTAATGGTGACAAGTGTGTGCGCTATGTTAGTTCTCGGTCTAAATTGCAATGATCTATTATGCACTCTAAGGTTATTTAAATATGAACATCGAATCTTGTGGAGCTTGTTAACTCCGGCATTGAGGTGCTCTTGTAGCCCTATACAATGAATGGTGTTTGTCATCCAACAAGAGAGTGTAGAGAAAGTAGTATTTGTTTATTCAGTTATGTGATCAATGTTGAGAGTGTCCACTAGTGAAAGTATGATCCCTAGGCTTTGTTTCCGAATAAGTTACACCACAGAGAATTGCCTCCCACGCCAGCAAGCTATTTTCTGGCACCGTTTATTTACTGTTCTGCTACATGTTCGTTTACTGCATCTTTACTTCCTGCAATATTACCACCATTCATACCACTTGTATTTCACTATCTCTTCGCCGAACTAGTGCACCTATACATCTGACAAGTGTATTGGGTGTGTTGGGGACACAAGAGACTTCTTGTATCGTGATTGCAGGGTTGCTTGAGAGGGATATCTTTGACCTCTTCCTCCCTGAGTTCGATAAACCTAGTGGTGTCATGTGAACATCGACTACATGATACTTCACCATTTATGGGCCTAGGGGGATACATCTTGTATTCGTTTGCTAATTGCGGGGTTGCCGGAGTGACAGAAACCTAAACCCCCGTTGGTATATCGATGCAGGAGGGATAGCAGGATCTCGGAGTTTAAGGCCGTGGTTAGATTTATCTTAATTACTTTCTTGTATTTGCGGATGCTTGCAAGGGGTATAATCACAAGTATGTATTAGTCCTAGGAAGGGCGGTACATTAGCATAGGTTCACCCACACAACACTTATCAAAACAATGAAGATTAATCAGCTGTCTGAAGCGAAAGCACTAGACTAAAATCCTGTGTGTCCTCAAGAACGTTTGGTCATTATAAGTAAACAAACCGGCTTGTCCTTTGAGCTAAAAAGGATTGGGCCACTCGCTACAATTATTACTCTCGCACTTTACTTACTCGTACTTTATTCATCTGTTACATCAAAACCCCCTGAATACTTGTCTCGTGAGCATTTACAAGTGAATCCTTCATCGAAACCGCTTGTCAACACCTTCTCGCTCCTCGTTGGGATCGACATTCTTACTTATCGAAGATACTACGATACACCCCCTATACTTGTGGGTCATCAAGACTATTTTCCGGCGCCGTTGCCGGGGAGTGAAGCGCTATTGGTAAGTGGAATTGGTAAGGGAAATTTCTACCGTTTGTGCTGATTTTATTTCTGCCTCGCTGCTATAATTCATTATGGAGAGATCTTCTCTTGAGTGTTTATTTGGGAAATCTACTACTACTGCAAAGGTAGTGGATGAGGCGCCAGGTAAGGAAGAAATACCATACAAAATACCTATGAAAATTATTGAACGTGTAGTGGGTAACCGTTATACAGGGGATGGAACTGTCCACCCTGGAGATCATTTACTATTCTTACATGAATTATGCGGTTTATTCAAGTGTGCAGGTATTGCTATGGATGAAGTGAGGAAGAAACTATTCTCTATATCGTTGTCTGGTAAAGCGGCGCATTGGTATAAATTACTCGGATAATGGGGATTCTCTTGAATGGAATGATATTGTGCCCCGGTTTTATTCTAAGTTCTATCCTCCAAGTGAGATTCACAAAGATCGGAATCGCATATATAATTTTTGGCCTCATGAAGGAGAGAGTATTGCCCAAGCATGGGGGAGATTGAAGTCTTTAATGCTCAAATGCCCCATTCATGAGCTTCCGGTAATATTATTATTGATAATTTCTATGCAAGACTTTCTTTTCAAGACAAGACCTTGCTGGATACTTCTTGTTCTCGGATCATTTACACGCAACAAGGAAGAGTTTAAAAGGGACCTTCTTAATCGGATCCAAGAAAATACTCGAAGGATGGGAGAACGACAAGGATAGAGAATCGGTATAAATTATGATTATAAATGCATTGAAGCTTTTATGGATACTGATAAATTTTGTAATATGAGTGCTACTTATGGTCTTGATTCTCAAGTTGCTGCAAATCTTTATAAAGCTTTTGCCTCTCATTATGAATTGCCAAAGAAGAACTTTGATAAGTATCATGAACCGTATAAAGATAAAATTGATTCATCTATAAATAAATGTGTTGTAGTTGAAACTGTTGATCATGTTATTCCCGAAGCTTATATTGAAAAAACTCCTTTCCCTGCTAAAATGAAGGAGTACTCTGTTATAAATAGTGCGGTTCATAAAAGTGAAAAGAAACCTATAGAACCCGAAGAACAAATAAAAGTTGAACTCGTCGTTGCAATAATTAAAGATCTTGTGACTGAAAATGTGGAGGATGGTCATATTATTTTCTGTGAAGATGCCTCTAATATTGTTTCGCATCCTAATAAGTCTAGGAAAGCTAGTGTTCCTATGCTATCTGTTAGAATTGGTGATCATTGTTATTATGGTTTATATGATATTGGTGCAAGTATTAGTGCTATTCCTTATGAGCTTTACACGGAGATTATGCACGAAATTGGTTCTTGTGAACTTGAAGATATTGATGTTGTTATTCGGCTGGCTAATAGAGAAACTATCTCTCCAATTGGTATTGTTCGAGATGTGGAAGTTCTATGTGGTACGATTAAATATCCCGCCGACTTTTTGGTACTTGGTTCTCGTCGCTAGTAAATATTGTCCTATTATTTTTGGTAGACCTTTTCTAAAAACTTGTGGAGCTATTATAGATTGCAAGAAAGAGAAAATTTTGACTAAATTTGCTGGTGAATTCTATGAGTTTAACTTCTCTAAATTTACCAAAACTCCTTATAAAATTGATTCGCCTAATAGTGATTTTAAAGTTGAACAAGTGTGCATCTATTGCTCTTGCTCCTAGTAATCCTTTGCAGAGAACATTTGGAGAATAGTGAGAGTGAAGTTTTTAGGGAAGAAAGAGATGAGCTTGATGAAATTTTCCTTCGTCAACCTATTCTTAAGCATGATTTACCGGTGGAAGATCCGGGTACAACACCACCACCAAAGGAAGATCCTGTCTTTGATTTAAAACCATTGCCCGATAATCTTAAATATGCTCATATTGATGATAAGAAAATATATCCTGTTATTATTAGTTCTAAGCTTTCGAGTTTGAAGAAGAAAGGTTATTGGAAATACCGAAGAAACACCGAGGTGCTATTGGCTACACTCTTGATGACTTGAAGGGGATTTCTCCCTCTATTTGCCAACACGCCATTAATATGGAAGATGATGCGAAGCCCGTTGTTGAACCTCGCCGTCGTCTAATTCCTAAGATGAAGGATGTGGTAAGAAATGAGGTATTAAGACTCCTTGAAGCTGGTATTATATATCCTATTGCTGATAGTAGATGGGTTAGTCCTCGTGCATTGTGTTCCTAAGAAAGGAGGAATGACTCGTTGTGCCTAATAATAATGATGAGCTCATACCTCAAAGAGTAGTTGTAGGGTATAGAATGTGCATTGATTATCGAAAAGTTAATAAGGTTACTAAGAAAGATCATTACCCTTTGCCTTTTATTGATCAAATGTTAGAAAGGTTATCTAAAAATACTCATTTTTGCTTTCTTGATGGTTATTCTGGGTTTTCACAAATTGCCGTTAAAACTAAAGATCAAGAGAAAACCACTTTCACTTGTCCCTATGGAACTTATGCTTATAGGCGTATGCCTTTTGGTTTATGTAATGCTCCTGCTACTTTTCAAAGATGCATGTCTGCTATTTTTCATGGCTTTTGTGAGAGTATTGTAGAGGTATTCATGGACGATTTTTCCGTCTATGGAAATTCTTTTGATAATTGCTTGCGGAACCTTGATTAAGTTTTGCAGAGGTGTGAAGAAACTAACCTTGTTCTTAATTGGGAGAAATGCCAGTTTATGGTTAATGAAGGAATTGTATTGGGACATAAAATTTTCGAGAGAGGTATTGAAGTTGATAGAGCTAAAGTTGAAGCCATTGAGAAGATGCCCTATCCTAGGGATGTTAAAGGTATTCGTAGTGTTCTTGGTCATGATGGGTTTTATAGGAGGTTTATTAAAGACTTCTCTAAGATTTCGAAGCCTCTTACTAATCTTCTTCAAAAAGATGTGCCTTTTGTTTTTGATGATGATTGTAAGGAAGCTTTTGAAACTCTAAAGAAAGCCTTAACAACTACCCCTATAGTTGAACCTCCTGACTGGAACTTACCATTTGAAATTATGTGTGATGCTAGTGATTTTGCTGTAGGCGCTGTTCTTGGACAGCGAGTAGATAAAAAACTGAATGTTATTCATTATGCTAGTAAAACTCTTGATGCTGCTCAAAGAAATTATGCTACTACTGAAAAGGAATTGTTAGGTGTAGTCTTTGCTTGTGATAAGTTTAGATCTTATATCGTTGATTCAAAAGTTACTATTCATACTAATCATGCTGCAATTAGATACCTTATGACAAAGAAAGATGCTAAGCCAAGGCTTATTAGATGGGTACTTCTTTTGCAAGAATTTGATCTGCATATTGTAGATAGGAAAGGTGCTGATAATCCTGTTGCTGATAATTTGTCTAGATTGGAAAATATTGCTTATGATCCTATTCCTGTTAATGATAGTTTTCCAAATGAACAATTGGCTGTAATAAAGATGAGTTCGCGAGACAGTCCTTGGTATGCTGATTATGCTAACTTTATTGTTTCCAAGTACTTGCCTCCAACCTTTTCACCTCAACAGAAGGAGGAAATTCTTTTATGACTTGAGGCATTATTTTTGGGATGACCCACACTTATATAAAGAAGGAGTGGATGGTATTCTGCGAAGATGTGTTCCCGAATATGAGCAACAAGAGATATTGAGTAAATGTCATGGGAGTGCTTATGGAGGACATCACGCCGGAGATAGAACCGCGCAAAAGTTCTACAATCAGGTTTTTATTGGCCAACTCTCTTCAAAGATGCAAGGAAGTTTATTTTATCTTGTGATGAATGTCAAAGGGTTGGTAATATCTCCAGACACAATGAAATGCCTATGAATTATACTCTTGTTATTGAACCATTCGATTGTTGGGGATTTGACTTCATGGGACCTTTTCCCTCTTCGTAAGGTAACACTCATATACTTGTTGCCGTTGATTATGTTACTAAATGGGTGGAAGCCATACCTACAAAAAGTGCTGATGGTGAGACCTCTTTAAGAATGCTTTTAGACATTATTTTTCCTAGATTTGGAGTTCCTAGATATATTATGACAGATGGAGGTTCTCATTTTATTCATGGTGGTTTTATAAAAACTCTTGCTAAATATGGTATTAATCATAGAATTGCTTTCGCTTATCATCCTCAAACTAGTGGGCAAGTAGAATTATCAAATAGAGAAATTAAATCTATCTTGCAAAAGACTGTTAATAAAACTAGAAAGAATTGGGCTAGTAAATTGAAGGAAGCACTATGGGCTTATAGAACTGCTTATAAAAACCCCATGGGAATGTCACCTTATAAAACGGTTTATGGAAAAGCTTGTCATTTACCTTTAGAACTAGAGCACAAAGCTTATTGGGCTGTTAGAGAACTAAACAAAGATCCTAAACTAGCCGGTGATAAGAGGTTGTTGCAATTAAGTTCTCTAGATGAATGGAGAAGTGAAGCTTACGAAAATGCTAAACTCTTTAAAGAGAAAGTTAAGAAATGGCTTGATAGAAGGATTATCAAAAGAGAGTTTAATATTGGGGATAAAGTCCTATTGTATCGGTCTCGTCTCAGATTCTTTGCAGGGAAATTACTCTCGAAATGGGAAGGACCATATGTTGTTGAGGAGGTGTATCGTTCGAGAGCAATTAAAATCAGCTCCCTCCAAGGCAATGCCACGCAAGTGGTGAATGGACAAAGACTCAAGCATTATATCTCAGGTGATTCTTATAATGTAGATGTTGATGTTATTCGAGTGGAAACACCAGAGGCTTTCATCAAAGGTCAAATTGATAGTCCGCCAGAACTCGACTTTGAATAGGTAACAGTACAGGTAATAAAAAGTTCGCGATTTGCTTCCCGAACAATGTTTTTGCTGTTTTTGGAAAATATGAAAAATTACGAGATCGAAACGGAGTGGAAGAGACGCACGAGGGCGTGCCCCCATAGGCCGGCGCGGCCAGGCCTTGGCCCGCGCCGCCCTATGAGCTGGCCGCCTCGTCGCCCCTTTCCGACTCCGGTTCGACCCGGTACTTTCCGTTTGTCATAAAAATTCCTGCTATATAATCCCCGGACCCCCGGAGGTCCGTATATCGTTTTCTCGACGTGTTTTGTTTCGAGTTGTTTCGTCAGGATCTATTTTCAATCTAGGAGCACCATGGCCTCCGACAACAAGGGCAAAGGGCCTTCGAAGGAAGAAGTGAAAAGGGTGTCGTCAAAACAAGAGCAACAAGCTCGTTGGGAGTAAGCAAATCTTGGTGGGATCCGTTGACACTCGACGTTCTTTCTCTCATAACTTGCAGGGACCCTTACCACCTGCTCTTGGCCTCGACTTTTTCCCTGTGTCTGGAAGAAGCTCTACGGACTACCGATGAGTTTTGTGGTCAATATCGGGCTCTAAGAAGAGAAGTGGAGATACTCCAGGAGGAGAATTACCGACTCCGTAGAATGCCTGGAATATTACTCGATACCCATCACAAGGTCGCCACCGCCAACTTCGGATAACAATGAATCTCTTCGAGTCTTAGTGTAGAATTGCCAAGCCGAGAAACCGAAGTCGAAGGAGATCTGTAAGAAGCGCGGGAGGAATTCATCACCACCATCGCCGAAGGAGTAATTTATCATCGGTATTGGCATCCCCTTGGTTTGTTCCAAGCTTGGGGGAGTGCCGCGGTATCACATCATCACTACCCTTTTACTTTTTACTATCAAGTAGTGTCATATCATGAGTAGGGAAGTTATCATATAAGATGGGTTGCAGTGTGGAAGTATCTCTCCTTTAGTTGGTTGTCTATGTATCCCTTGGTGTGAGTTATCGTTATGAAATATTAATGAAAAGTCTTATCATTTACATATTGCACACCTTATTTTAGTTTGCAATTTCTATTATATGATTGATCTTGATTTTAGTATTGGTACCACTTTGGGAGCATTGAGTAAATCTATTTGGTTTTGGCAAACTTAGCATTGGTCAATAGCAACAACACCTTGAGGTTTAAGTAGAAAAGAGAAATATATATAGTTGTTTCATTGTCTTCCTTTCTTGTTAGCTCATAGCTTATTATTCCGAAGTTAAAATTGTTTGTGCTTACAAGAAAGATGCATGATTGTTTCTATCACATGTATATTCGTTTGTTTCCCTCAACTTTTGTGCTTGCTAATTAACCTTGCTAGCCAAAGACCTGTACTGAGAGGGAATGCTTCTCGTGCATCCAAACCTCAACCCAAACCTATGCCATTTGTGTCCACCATATCTACCTACTACATGGTATTTCTCTGCCATTCCAAAGTAAATTGCTTGAGTGCTACCTTTAAAATTTCTATCCTTTACCTCTACAATATATAGCTCATGGGACAAATAGCTTAAAAACTATCGTGGTGAAGAATATGTACTTATGTGTCTTATTTCTTAGTAAGTTGCTTGTTGAGCGGTAACCATGTTTTTTGGGGACGCCATCAACTCTTTTACCTTTGTTGAATATCATGTGAGTTGCTATGCATGTTCGTCTTGTCTGAAGTAAGGGCGGTTTTCACAATCAAATGGTTTGAGTATGCATACTCGTTAGAGAAGAACATTGGGCCGCTAACTAAAGCCATGATTCATGGTGGAAGTTTCAGTATGGACAGCTAATCCTCAATCTCTTATGAGAATAATAATTGTTGTTGAATGCTTATGCATTAAAGAGGAGTCCATTATCTTTTGTCTATGTTGTCCCGGTATGGATGTCTAAGTTGAGAATAATCAAAAGCGAGAAATCCAATGCGAGCTTTCTCCTTAGACCTTTGTACAGAGCGGCATAGAGGTACCCCTTTGTGACACTTGGTTGAAACATATGCTATGCAATGATAATCTGTGTTAATCCAAGCTAATTAGGACAAGGTGCGAGCACTATTAGTATACTATGCATGAGGCTTGGAACTTATAAGATGTCTTATACATAACACATATGCTTTATTACTACCGTTGGCAAAATTGTTTCTTGTTTTCAAAATGAAAAGCTCTAGCACAAAAATAGTAATCCATGCTTCCCTCTGCGAAGGGTCTGTCTCTTACTTTATGTTGAGTCAGTAAACCTATTCCCCTCCATCTTAAGCAAGCATTTGAGTTGTTGTGATCAAACCATTATATTGTGATTTAGTTCATCATGTCTTTTATTCTTCCTTGTTTAGTACAAGTTTTATCTGATGAATATAACTTTGAAAATTATCAATGATTATGAGGAGATTATTATGATTGAGTATGCAAGTTGTGCTATATAAGTTTTAAATATAAGAGCTCCGCTCGATAGATAAATATAATCTGTTAACTGTTCTTTGACCAAGAACGAAGTTTGCCATCACCAACTATGATTTCTTATGCACCTTTATTTGTGATTACCTTATACTTGTTTCAAGTTGAGTTATATGAGGAAGTTGTTCACTAGAATGTCTTGTGTGAATGAATATGATGCTTCTTGTCCGTATTTGATTTATCGACTCTTCACTCCATAAACATGTGGTCCCGTTTTACCGAGTTCAGTTTCGCTTGGGGACAAGCGAAGTCTAAGCTTGGGGGAGTTGATACGTCCAATTTGCATCACTATTTTATATCATAATTTGCTCGTTATTCATTGATATATTTCATATTTGGAAATGATACTTATGTTATTTCATCTATTTTGCATGTTTCATGATTATTGGAGGATCGCGCACCGGAGTCAGGATTCTGCTGGAAAAAGCACCGTCAGAATGCAATATTTCGAAAGATCAACAGTTGATGGAAATTATACGAAAAATCCTATTTTTCCAGATGACGAAGGGAGCCGGAAGGGGAGCCGAGGGGACCCGAGGTGGGCCCACCTCATAGGCCGGCGCGGCCCAAGGCCTCGGCCGCGCCGCCCCTGTGAGGAGGGGGCCCACAGCCCTCTCTCGCCTCCTTTTCTTCGCGTACGCCTTCGTCCCGAAAACCTAAGCTCCGGAGGGTACATCGCGAAGAGCCACAGCTCGCCTCTCGCGGGGCGGAAAACACCAGAGAGAAAAGAGCTCTCCGGCGGGCAGGAATCCACCGGGGAAATTCCCTCCCGGAGGGGGAAATCGACGCCATCGTCACCGTCATCGAGCTGGACATCATCTCCATCACCATCGTCATCATCTCCATCATCATCACCGCCATCTCCACCGCTGCACCTCGTCACCGCTCGTAACAATTTGGGTTTGATCTTGATTGTTTGATAGGGGAAACTCTCCCGGTGTTGATTTCTACTTGTTATTGATGTCTGTTGAGTGAAACCATTGAACCAAGGTTTATGTTCAGATTGTTATTCATCATCATATCACCTCTCGATCATGTTCCATATGATGTCTCGTGAGTAGTTAGTTTAGTTCTTGAGGACATGGGTGAAGTCTAAATGTTAGTAGTGAATTATGGTTGAGTAGTATTCAATGTTATGATATTTAAGTTGTGGTGTTATTCTTCTAGTGGTGTCGTGCGAACGTCGACTACACGACACTTCACCTTTATGGGCCTAGGGGAATGCATCTTGTACTCGTTTGCCAATTGCGGGGTTGCCGGAGTGACATAAACCTGAGCCCCCGTTGGTATATCGATGCAGGAGGGATAGCAGGATCTCGGAGTTTAAGGCTGTGGTTAGATTTATCTTAATTACTTTCTTGTAGTTGCGGATGCTTGCAAGGGGTATAATCACAAGTATGTATTAGTCCCGTGGAAGGGCGGTACATTAGCATAGGTTCACCCACACAACACTTATCAAAACAATGAAGATTAATCAGTCGTTCGAAGCGAAAGCACTAGACTAAAATCCCGTGTGTCCTCAAGAACGTTTGGTCATTATAAGTAAACAAACCGGCTTGTCCTTTGAGCTAAAAAGGATTGGGCCACTCGCAGCAATTATTACTCTCGCACTTTACTTACTCGTACTTTATTCATCTGTTACATCAAAACCCCCCGAATACTTGTCTGTGAGCATTTACAGTGAATCCTTCATCGAAACTGCTTGTCAACACCTTCTGCTCCTCGTTGGGATCGACATTCTTACTTATCGAAGATACTACGATACACCCCCTATACTTGTGGGTCATCAGTATGGTTGAAGATTTTGAAGATAGATCCTTGGTAAAAGCTGTTCCTACTTATGAAAGTGCTACTGCCTCTTTAGTACGCATGTTGGAAACTAGATTCGTTAATCTTAATCCCATAATTCAACATATGTTTCTTACACTCTCTGATATGGAAAAGGGGGAAAAGAGAGATTTTGTTTTAGAGGTCCTTCTTAGAGAATTTGATGATATAGCTAAAGAAGCTAGAAAAGTTTTTATTAAGCATAAGAGGCTTGGCTTTTATACCGATTTTGCAAAAACACTTGAAAAGATGAACATGGATAGAATAAATTACACTAATAATGTTGATGATGGTGGGGAGATTAAGGTACCGATACCTAGTAAGCTCCTAGGAATGCATGAAGCTCTAGAAAATAACTATGCTTGGCTTCTTCCTGAAAATTTGTTTGATGAAGATAGTAAGCCTAGGAGCAACGAAAGAGGAGTTACTTATATATACAAGATACAATGCATTGTTGAGAAAACTCCCAACCCCCCTGGTAAGAATGCTAATGCTTCATCTCTTGATGTTACTTGATCACACTTTCTGCGCCTAGCTGAAAGGCGTTAAAGAAAAGCGCTTATGGGAGACAATCCATTATTTTACTTATGCACTTTTGTTTTATATTTGAGTCTTGGAAGTTGTTACTACTGTAGCAACCTCTTCCTATCTTTATTTTGTTGCATTGTTGTGCCAAGTAAAGTCTTTGATAGTAGGGTTGATACTAGATTTGGATTACTGCGCAGAAACAGATTTCTTACTGTCACGAAATTGAGCAGCCCCGTCTGTAGGTAACTCAGAAAATTCTGCCAATTTACGTGCGTGATCCTCAGATATGTACGCAACTTTCATTCAATTTGAGCTTTTTCATCTGAGCAAATTAAGTGCCCCAGAAAAATTCGTCTTTACGGACTGTTCTGTTTTGACAGATTCTGCCTTTTATTTCGCATTGCCTGTTTTGCTATGTTTGATAGATTTCTTTATTCCATTAACTTTCAGTAGCTTTGTGCAATGTCCATAAGTGTTAAGAATGATTATGTCACCTCTGAATATGTGAATTTTTGATTATGCACTAACCCTCTAATGAGTTTGTTTTGAGTTTGGTGTGGAGGAAGTTTTCAGGGGTCAAGAGAGGAGGATGATACAATATGATCAAGAAGAGTGAAAAGTCTAAGCTTGGGGATGCCCCCGTGGTTCATCCCTGCATATTTTAAGAAGACTCAAGCATCTAAGCTTGGGGATGCCCAAGGCATCCCTTCTTCATCGACAGCTTATCAGGTCACCTCTAGTGAAACTATATTTTTATTCCGTCACATCTTATGTGCTTTACTTGGAGCGTCTATTTGCTTTTGTTTTTTTTTGTTGTTTTTGTTTGAATAAAATCGGATCCTAGCATTCTTTGTATGGGAGAGAGACATGCTCCGCTGTTGCATATGAACACATGTGTTCTTAGTGTTACTTTTAATGTTCGTGGCGAAGGTTGAAACTGCTTCGTTCATTGTTATATGGTTGGAAACAGAAAATGCCTCATGTGGTAATTGGTGTAATGTCTTGAATAATTTGATACTTGGCAATTGTTGTGCTCATATAGATCATGTTTAAGCTCTTGCATCATGTACTTTGCACCTATTAATGAAAAACTACATAGAGCTTGTTAAAATTTGGTTTGCATGATTGGTCTCTCTGAGTCTAGATATTTTCTGGTTAAGGTGTTTGAACAACAAGGAAGACAGTGTAGAGTCTTATAATGCTTGCAATATGTTCTTATGTAAGTTTTGCTGTACCGGTTTATACTTGAGTTTGCTTCAAACAACCTTGCTAGCCTAAGCCTTGTACTGAGAGGGAATACTTCTCGTGCATAAAAAAACTTGAGCCAAAAAACTATGCCATTTGTGTCCACCATACCTACCTACTACATGGTATTTCTCTGCCATTCCAAAGTACATTACTTGAATGCTACCTTTAAAATTTCATTCCTTGTCTTTGCAATATATAGCTCATGGGAAAATAGCCTTAAAAACTATTGTGGTATTGAATATGTAGCTTATGTATCTTATTTCTTATAAGTTGCTTGTTGAGCGGTAACCATGTTTCTGGGGACGCCATCAACTTTTACACCCTTGTTGAATATCATGTGAGTTGCTATGCATGTTCGTCTTGTCTGAAGTAAGGGCAATTTTCATGATGAAATGGTTTGAGTATGCATATTGTTAGAGAAGAACATTGGGCCGCTAACTAAAACCATGAATCATGGTGGAAGTTTCAGTTTGGACACTAATCCTCAATCTCTTATGAGAATATTATCTGTTGTTGAATGCTTAAGCATTAAAAGAGGAGTCCATTATCTGTTTTCTATGTTGTCCCGGTATGGATGTCTAAGTTGAGAATAATCAAAAGCGAGAAATCCAATGCGAACTTTCTCCTTAGTCCTTTGTACAGGCGGCATAGCGGTACCCATTTGTGACACTCGGTTGAAACATATGTTATGCAATGATAATCCGTGTTAATCCAAGCTAATTAGGACAAGGTGCGAGCACTATTGGTATTCTATGCATGAGGCTTGCAACTTATAGGATGTCTTATACATAACACATATGAATTATTACTACCGTTGACAAAATTGTTTCTATGTTTTCAAAATGAAAAGCTCTAGCACAAAAATAGTAATCCATGCTTCCCTCTGCGAAGGGCCACTCTTCTACTTTATGTTGAGTCAGTTTACCTACTTGTTTCTATCTTAGAAGCGAACACTTGTGTCAACTGTGTGCATTGATTCTTACATGTTTTACCTATTGCACTTGTTATATTGCTTTATGTTGACAATTATCCATGAGATATACATGTTGAAGTTGAAAGCAACCGCTGAAACTTATATCTTCCTTTGTGTTGCTTCAAAGCTTTCTACTAAGAATCTATTGCTTTATGAGTTAACTCTTATGCAAGTCTTATTGATGCTTGTCTTGAAAGTACTATTCATGAAAAGTCTTTGCTACATGATTCAGTTGTTTAATCATTGTCTTTACCATTGCTTCGAATCACTGCATTCATCTGATATGCTTTACAATAGTATTGATCAAGATTATGATAGCATGTCACTTCAGAAATTATCATTGTTATCGTTTACCTAATCGAGGGCGAGTAGGAACTAAGCTTGGGGATGCTTGATACGTCTCAAATGTATCTATAATTTCTTATGTTCCATGCTACTTTTATGATGATACTCACATGTTTTATACACACTTTATGTCATTATTATGCATTTTACGGCACTAACCTATTGACGAGATGCCGAAGAGCCCGTTGCTGTTTTCTGCTGTTTTTGGTTTCAGAAATCCTACAAAGGAAATATTCTCGGAATTGGACGAAATCAACGCCCAGGGTCTTATTTTTCCACGAAGCTTCTAGAAGACCGAAGGGGATACGAAGTGGGGCCACGAGGTGGCCAAACCATAGGTCGGCGCGGCCAGGGAGGGGCCCGCGCTGCCCTATGGTGTGGGCCCCTCGTCAGCCCTCCGACTCTGCCCTTCCGCCTACTTAAAGCCTTCGTCGCGAAAACCCCAGTACCGAGAGCCACGATACGAAAAACCTTCCAGAGACGCCGCCGCCGCCAATCCCATCTCGGGGGATTCAGGAGATCGCCTCCGGCACCCTGCCGGAGAGGGGAATCATCTCCCGGAGGACTCTTCATCACCATGATCGCCTCCGGATTGATGTGTGAGTAGTTCACCCCTGGACTATGGGTCCATAGCAGTAGCTAGATGGTTGTCTTCTCCTCATTGTGCTATCATGTTAGATCTTGTGAGCTGCCTATCATGAGCAAGATCATCTATTTGTAATGCTACATGTTGTGTTTGTTGGGATCCGATGAATATGGAATACTATGTCAAGTTGATTATCAATCTATCATATATGTGTTGTTTATGTTCTTGCATGCTCTCCGTTGCTAGTAGAGGCTCTGGCCAAGTTGATACATGTAACTCCAAGAGAGAGTATTTATGCTCGATAGTGGGTTCATGCCTCCATTGAATCTAGGACAGTGACAGAAAGTTCTAAGGTTGTGGATGTGTTGTTGCCACTAGGGATAAAACATCAATGCTTTGTCTAAGGATATTTGTGTTGATTACATTACGCACCATACTTAATGCAATTGTCCGTTGTTTGCAACTTAATACCTGGAAGGGGTGCGGATGCTAACCCGAAGGTGGACTTTTTAGGCATAGATGCATGGCTGGATAGCGGTCTATGTACTTTGTCGTAATGCCCTGATTAAATCTCATAGTAGTCATCGTGATATGTATGTGCATTGTTATGCCCTCTCTATTTGTCAATTGCCCAACTGTAATTTATTCACCCAACATGCTATTTATCTTATGGGAGAGACACCACTAGTGAACTGTGGACCCCGGTCCATTCTTTTACATCTGAAATACAATCTCATCGCAATACTTGTTCTTTCATTGTTCTTCGCAAACAAACATCATCTTCCACACTATACATTTAATCCTTTGTTTACGGCAAGCCGGCGAGATTGACAACCTCACCTTGTTAAGTTGGGGCAAAGTATTGTGATTGTGTTGTGCAGGTTCCACGTTGGCGCCGGAATCCCCGGTGTTGCGCCGCACTACACTCCGTCACCAACAACCTTCACGTGTTCCTTGACTCCTACTGGTTCGATAACCTTGGTTTCTTACTGAGGAAAAACTTGCTGCTGTACGCATCACACCTTCCTCTTGGGGTTCCCAACAGACGTGTGTCAATCACGCGCCATCAATTACAAAGCTCATGATCACATAAAGATCACACCATGGGAGAGAGAGATGAACCACATAGCTACCGGTAGAGCCTTCAGCCTCGGGGGAGAACTACTCCCTCCTCATCATGGGAGACAGCAACGGCGATGAAGATGGCGATGGAGTCGATGGAGATGGCTCCGGGGGCAATTCCCCATCCCGGCGGCGTGCCGGAATAGAGATTCTGTCCCCCGAAACTTGTCGTCGATGGCGGCGGCGCTGCGGAACCCTTGGTGGAATATGACTGGATATTTTAGGGTTTACGCGACGGGGAGAATATATAGGCGGAGGGGCAGCCTCGGAGGAGCCAGGTGACATGGGTATACCCTTCGGGTACCCATTATTAGTATACCTGGCTCGGCCCAATATGGAGAAGACCCAATATGGAGAAGGCCCAACAAGGCAACCCGAAGAAGTAGTCGACTAGGACTCTTGTAAAACCCTAGACTGGTTGCATATATAAAGCTAGTCAGGGCACCCGAAATAAGGGGGAGAAGAGATAGACAGCATAGCTCCGCCTACGGCGGCACCCTGTAAAACATACATATGATCATATAGTAGATTGCTAGCAGCACGTAGGGATCTGCCACCGAGGGGACCCGAAGCTGGGTACGTCGTGTGCCTAATCTCGCTCCCGGAATCTCCATCGTCGCTCTCTCCCGAAACCCTAGTCTACAATACGTAAGCATTGCCGAGGCGCTCCCTCGTCAATTGGCGCCGACCGTGGGGATCGCGGCGACTGGATTTCGTTATCCGGGCGGGATCCATCATCTAGTTCACCATCAACTACTTCGTCTGGCGGCCCGCCGGATTTGCTCGCGAACAGGAATCGCGGATGTGTGCGCAGAATTACCTTTGATGCAATGCAGCCATGAAATCCTCGTTCGTAAGATTCGATCTACTTCGGCTCGTACAATCCATCAAAGTACCAGCTGTGGTACTACTCGCGGGCAAAAGAAAAAAGATGAAGAGTCAAGTTCTGGGAAGAAAACAATCCGGCAGAAATCAAGCAAACAACGAGTCTAGCCGACTAAAATCCAGAAACATCAACCAAGCAGCATCGTCAGTGCATCAAGTCCAAGGAAATCTGGTCTGCCCAAAAAAGAAGAACGTCTACATCCATCAATTCTAGGAAGCCATCACGTGGTTTTGTCTTCTCGCAGCTGCGATCATAATGGCAAGATTGGGTAGAAAAAGAAGAGAAACAGGAGGACGGTCGTGTAAAAAAAAAAGAAGAAAAAAAAGAGATATCGATCAACGTCCCAGTCGACGAATCAGGATGGCGTAGGGAAAAATCGAGACCTGCCTCGTGTGCGCGGGAGGCACCATGTTCCTGGTAATCAACGAGCATATGCAAGGATCGTGCCTCTCGTCGTCTTCACTAATTCCGAGATGACATCAAAGCTAAATCCGGACCGTGCACTCGCCGTCGTACACCCGCCATATTCGAAAACCCACCAGAGTATTTTCGCCACAAGTCGCAGCTCCAATTTCATCCGATACAAGGACCAAGCGCCGCGCGACTATATCAACCATGCCGGTGAGGCGCTGCGCAAATATATCGACTACTCCTAGCCAGACGCCGCATGCCTACATCGACTGTGTCCGTTTCACGACCTGTTTCAGCGACGACTCCGTCGAACCCAATAAAAAAGCTAAGTATTCCTCTTCCGAGAGTCAATTATCATTTAAATTCGCCACACCCGAATACTCGAATACTCGAATACTCGGGTGTTGCACTATTACATTATTACAGCAAATTCATCCAATACTGGAGATGTGCCATTACTTCGTTACCACAAAGATACTCGGTTATTTGGTGAATTTCTTTTCTTCGGCTCTGGATATATGTTCTCCGGCTCAGTGAAATTATTTTTTTCGGCTCAGTCGAATTATGTTATTCGGCTTAGTGTATTTCTTCGGCTCAGTGGATTTATTTTCTGCGGCTTACTGGATTGGTTTTCTTCGGGTTATCATTAGTTTCCTCTAATATAATATTACCGGGTGGATTTTCGGGACAGTGGATTTATAATCGATGACTATTACTGGATTTATTTCTTCAGCGGATTCATCTTCTATGATTATTACTGGATTCTTCGGGCCAATGGATTCATCCTCTATGATATCAACGGATTTATTTTCAATATATGCTCTATATTTAATGGCGTAATCTTGAATATGGATTCATCTCAAATACTTCATCTGGATTTCATCTTCGTATATTATTGTCTATGGCTTCATCCTAAATGGCTTCACCAAATATGATGCCGCGACTCCATCAACTTATGTCGACGTCACGTTTAACGCTCGGGGGCTCGACAACGATTTCGCCTCGGGCTACGACTGCGACACAACAATCATGACATCACCTCAGCAATGCTCGGGGGCTCGGCTATTTCTTCATCAACAATTTGGTGGTATCCACTTTCGCTAGTTTGGTGGTTTTTACTTCGGCTCGACTTTTTCGCTGCATTCGAAGACCTCATCGCGCATCAACTCCGTCGTATCTAATAAGCTAAGTGTTTCCTTTTAATTTACATAAAGTTGATTATCATTTACTTTTGCCGCACACGACACTCCGGGGCTGTGCGGCATAAATTCACTTTACATATCATCGAATCCGAGCATCTGACACCGCATGAGAAAAAGAGAGTCAAGGAAAAGATAGAAAAAGTTTGTTTATTTGTGCAGGAGAAAGCAAATTTCAAAGTATATAAGAGAGAACCCGACAAATTGTCTATAGGGAGAACTCGATGAAATTGTCTTCAAGAAAGAACAGGACCCGACGAAATTTTCCTGAAGGAGGAACCCGAAGAATTGTCCTTAGGGAGGACCCGAATAATTATCCTCAAGGAGGATCCGAAGAATTGTCCTCAGGGAGGACCCGAAGAATTATCTTCAAGGAGGTCCCGAAGAATTATCTTCAAAGAGGACCCGAAGAATTATCCTCAAAGAGGACCCGAAGAAATTTTCCTGAAGGAGGAACTCGAAGAAATTTTCCTGAAGGAGGAACTCGAAGAAATTTTCAGCAAGGAGGAACCCCCCCAAAAAAAGAAGCAAAATGGGTCCATTAACTCGGTCATATTGTTCCGAGCAAGAGCATCGGTGATGTACCCGACAATATAGAAGAACCAATTTATTCGGCTGTCTCATCAAGCTCGAGAGAAAAATAGAAGAACCCGCAAAATGGGTCATCGCATCAGCCGAACAATGCACTTGACAAAATATTCTCAGAGCGCCAAAGTCGCGAATAATCTCTGAATGCCGCAAAACTCTGCGAAGGTAACACCCCGGGTCCGTCCTGTGTGGCGTGGCATCGCCAAAGACTGCGCTCTGCTACTTTTTTCCGCATTTACAGATGTGAAGAAATATCCCAGCGGACGCGCTGTGGACCCGATAAAACATGACTGGGGCTCGACAGATGGTAAGACCTTAAGCGGCACCTGTCGAGTTAGCACCGATATCCCGAGATCATGTCCAGGGACGTGATCTTGAAGTAGGTTTTTGCGGATTGCCACTAGAGCAGTTAACTAGTACCTGATCCGTCAGATGAACTAGCCCCAATTACCATTATCCCTGTACAATATAGATATGGATATCAAATAAAAATAGCAACGGTGACGTGGGCATAACCCTTCGGGTACTCGACATTGCCATACCCGGTGCAAACTATGAAGCTGGACCAGCACAAGGACTCGACAAGCTGGACCTGCACGCGCCTCAACTTGGACTACAAGGAAAGAAGACTCCAATACGAATCCTACTGGGACTCTTGTAAACCCTAGCTTGGCTGATATATAAAGCCAGGCAGGGGCTCCCCTTAGGGACACGCATAATCAGAAACATAATTTTAGAGGCAACACGCCTAGACACCGCAACTCGCGGATTAGAACTAGACTAGATCCAACAACTCCGCCTATGGCGGCCCCTGTATACATATATTCATATAGTGGATTGCTAGCAGGACGTAGCGACCCTCCACCGCGGGGGCGTGAACCTGGGTACGTCGTGTACCGCCTCGCTCCCAGAACTTCCATCGTCGCCTTTCTCTAAAACCCAAGCCCCTCATGGTGGGCATTGCCGAGGAACCACCTCATCAATTGGCGCCGTCTGTGGGAAGCGCGACGCTGGATTTCGTCATCCGGGCGAGATCCCTCACGGTCAACAATAGCCAAGATCATCCGCGGAGTGTTAAACTTCATCAACAGGAGAATTCCATCATCATCAACAGTGGTGGCTGCTCCATTGCCGCACCAGATCAAAGGATACGGGCGAGACCTCTTCGCCGACAACTTATTCGCCTGCCTCACCCAGGCCAGTCTCCTTCAGCATAAACGGTCATGAAGCATGAATTGATCAACGACCGTCTCCCTTCGTTTTCGACAACACGTCGGCTAGCGGCAGCTGCCTCAATGCAATCCAGGAATTCATTAGTATTGGAGCAAGATGTCTCAGGCGCCTGGGCGTATCGATTCGTCCGCGAAACTGACCCGTCAAGTTACAGGAAGGTGTTGCAGCCATAGCCCACGTGATTTGGTCTCAGCGAAAAGAAACAAACAGTTAAGCTGATACTTCACGCAAGCAAAGGACAGAGAAAAATAAATTTGTTCAGGGGGACAAAGCCCCACGTGAAGTTCAGGATGATGCTCTCCGAGAAAATTCGTACAGCTTATTATCCGCGGTGAAGGCAAAAGGATGAAAATTATCTGAAGAACAAGACGCCGGTCACGGGCTACTGCGCCGGTGTTCATCGCAGTTTCATACACTCACCGACTAGTCGTCCGACAAAAAGTGCATCAACGACGACCATCCGATAAAAATAATCAGTTTTTGCGTCGCAATATACCTGCAGATTGAAAAGAAAGCTTCGATTACCCTGCTCGGCTGACCGCGCCCGCCATCGCGCACTTTTCTTACTCGGGGACTCGCCCGCCGTGGACCCGACATTACGGACCCGATATATTCGGATGCTCGCCCGCAGCGGATCGGCTATGTCAACCGCGTCCCCTTCATCGGCCACGCCAGCTAGGCGCCGCATGAATTATCTTGGATGGTACAATTATTTCGGCTGCGCCCGCCACATCAAGAAGATATGAAGACTATTACTCCCATCGGGAGCGCCGGATCGCTGGGCGCTGGTTCGCTGGAATCCACGCCGGAATTATAGAAGATATGAAGACTATTACTCCCATCGGGAGCGCCGGTTCGCTGGGCGCTGGTTCGCTGGAATCATATGTCACACGTGTGAATTGATTTTGAAGAACAAAATAGGAAGACGGCAAGGGATGGTCGTGGCCTTATACAATGTCAAATAGCCGCATCTCGTCAGCGTATGCAAGGATCAGATTGGAACAAAGCTTCGACTACCCTGTGCGATCGGCCGCACCTGCCATCGCGCACTTGGGGCTCGCCTGCCATGGACCCGACATCGCGGACCCGATATATTCGGGTGCTCCCGTCAACTGCTCTGCTCGACTGACCGCGCCCACCGTCACGCACTCGTTATAATGGGGCTCGCCTACCGCGGACCCAACATTACGGACCCGATATATTCGGATGCTCACCTGTCGCGGATTGGCCACATCAATTGCGTCCTCCTCATCGGCCACGTCAGCCAAGGCGCCGCACCGACTATCTTGGATGGCGCAATTACTTCAGATGCGCCCGCCACACCGACTATCTTGGATGGCGCAATTACTTCAGCTACGCCCGTCGCATGGACTATCTTTGGCCCATCGGGAGTGCCGGTTCGCTGGAACCCAAGAAGACATGAAGACTATTACTCCCATCGGGAGCGCCGGTTTGCTGGAACCCAAGAAGATATGAAGACTATTACTCCCATCGGGAGCGCCGGTTTGCTGGAACCCGAGAAGATATGAAGACTCAAGTTTTGAAGAATTGCAGTAATTCGGGACACCCGAACTGCATCGTCAGGAACCTTGTTCATATATTACAACGAACCTCGGGGCTCACGGTCCCTTGAGGATTCGACTGGGCTCACGGTCCCTTGAAGATTTGACTGGGCTCACGGTCCCTTGAAGATTTGACTGTGCTCACAGTCCCTTGAAGATTCGACTGGGCTCACGGTCCCTTGAAGATTCGACTAGGCTCACGGTCCCTTGAAGATTTGACTGTGCTCACAGTCCCTTGAAGATTTGACTGTGCTCACAGTCCCTTGAAGATTCGACTGGGCTCATGGTCCCCTGAAGATTATTTCGGGGATCTTGCTCTTTTCCTTTGCTATAGATGCCTCAAAGAGTGCCGCAAATAGCAAGGATCATGAAGCAACGGGGACATTGCTCTTTTCCTTTGCTATAGATGTCTCAAAGAGT
Organism: Lolium rigidum; assembly: GCF_022539505.1. Taxonomy (NCBI): domain Eukaryota; kingdom Viridiplantae; phylum Streptophyta; class Magnoliopsida; order Poales; family Poaceae; genus Lolium; species Lolium rigidum. The sequence goes on from NC_061513.1 coordinate 130,938,835, forward strand.
GCCGCAAATAGCAAGGATCATGAAACAACGAAGACCTTGCTCTTTTCCTTTGCTATAGATGCCTCAAAGAGTGCCGCAAATAGCAAGGATCATGAAGCAACGGGGACATTGCTCTTTTCCTTTGCTATAGATGCATCAAAGAGTGCCGCAAATAGCAAGGATCATGAAACAAACAAGGACGTTGACCTTTCCCTCTGCTACAGATGCCTCTATGAGCGCCGTAAATAGCAAGAGTCTGGAAATACACATAAAACAACCCACGTTCGATATTTTACTTATGGAAATATCAAAGAACAACGGGCTCATCGGCAGAGTTAGTGCTTCCGATACACGGGAGCTGCTGTCAGAACATACATCGGTTGAAAGCAAAGTTGCACATACAACGGGTTTAGTAAGACCTGCAACACGAGCTGATCACTCAAACAATTTGCTGACCAACGAATGCACATACGCTTAAACGGGCAATTAAGATTTGCTCCTTCAAAATTTGCCAACGGCATTGACACGGTAAAAGTGCATATACATGTACCTACCAAAAAAACTTACAAACAATGGCATCAACGATGCTCAAGGTGCGTTTTGCCCCTTGAAATAAACAACAATGTGTCAACGGCACCTGAAGAAAACTGCAAACATCGGGTTGCTCGACTTGAGTCTACTCACGGTTGCAAGCATCGTTGCCCAAACTCGGGGCTACTTCCATCGGGAGCGCTGGATCCGCACCCGATAAAATTATCGGCTCCTCCAGGATATCATCCAAATCATCGGCTCCTTTGGGCCATCATCCGAATCATCGGCTCCTGTGGGCCATCATCCGAATCATCGGCTCCTGTGGGCCATCATCCGAATCATCGGCTCCTCTGGGCCATCATCTCAATCATCGTCTCCTCAGGGCCATCATCTCAATCATCGGCTCCTCTGGGATATCATCTCAATCATCGGCTCCTCTGGGATATCATCTGAATCATCAACTCCTCTATCTATGGCATTATCAGAGTCATCGGCATCAAGTTCTCGGAACTTGAAAAAGTCTACGATGTTTGACTTAGTATTTTTTACACCCTATACATAACTATTTCATATTTATCTACAGGCTCGGGGGCTACTCCCATCGGGAGCGCTAGTCGCGCACCCGATAAAAAATATGGCAACCTCGCCAACAAAGAAGAATAAAGTTGAAGACATCGGCATCAACAATCAAGATCTTCGAGTAGTACAACTTGAGTCTATGCGTGGCTGCAAGCACCCGCCCATAGACTCGGGGGCTACTCCCATCGGGAGCGCTTCGCGCACCCGACCAAAAGCAACTTCGACTCTACATCAAGCACAAGATTCAACAGATGATCAAGACATTCGGCAATGACAACTTTAGTCTCTGCCCGAAGCTTCACTTCGGCCAGACACTCGGGGGCTACTGACATGGGCATAACCCTTCGGGTACTCAACATTGCCATACCCGGTGCAAACTATGAAGCTGGACCAGCACAAGGACTCGACAAGCTGGACCTGCACGCGCCTCAACTTGGACTACAAGGAAAGAAGACTCCAATACGAATCCTACCGGGACTCTTGTAAACCCTAGCTTGGCTGATATATAAAGCCAGCAGTGGGCACCCCTTAGGGACACGCATAATCGAAACATAATTTTAGAGGCAACACGCCTAAACACCGCAACTCGCGGATTAGAACTACACTAGATCCAACAACTCCGCCTATGGCGGCCCCCCGTATACATATATTCATATAGTGGATTGCTAGCAGGACGTAGCGACCCTCCACCGCGGGGGCGTGAACCTGGGTACGTCGTGTACCGCCTCGCTCCCGGAACTTCCGTCGTCGCCTTTCTCTAAAACCCAAGCCCCTCATGGTGGGCATTGCCGAGGAACCGCCTCGTCAAACGGCCTGGAGTCGATAAAAAGAGGGGTTGCGCCAAGTTCTTTATCGAGTAGTACAACTCGAGCCTATGCCTAGGTGCAAGCACCTGCCCATATGCTCGGGGGCTACTCTTATCGAGAATATTGTTCACCTTCCCGATAAGATACAAGAAAAAGGAAAAATTGTGATATCGATTAAAAGCAAGTTGAGCCTACACCCAAGTGCAAACACTTGGCTGTAGCCTCGGGGGCTACTCCCATCGGGAGCGCTGGCCGCGCACCCGATAGAAAAATAACTTCGACATCATTTATGACAATCAAGGTTTGTAGACTCAACTCGATTCTATGACTCGAGTGGAGCCTACTCCCATCGGGAGCACATGGATTTCATCAAGTCATCCAGAAATATAGTTAAGTTCTTCATCGAGTAGTACAACTTGAGTCTATGCCTAAGTGCAAGCACTTACCCATAGACTCGGGGGCTACTCCCATCGGGAGCGCTGTCGCGCACCCGATAGAAAATAACTTCGAGAATCCTCGACATCATTTATGCTACACATGATCTACGACATGGACCTCGCCTTTGGAGATGATTATGCTTGGAGTCTCTACGCAAGTCTTTGACTTCCCTAGACACTCGGGGGCTACTGACATGGGTATACCCTTTGGGTACCCATTATTAGTATACCTGGCTCGGCCCAATATGGAGAAGACCCAATATGGAGAAGGTCCAACAAGGCAACCCGAAGAAGTAGTCGACTAGGACTCTTGTAAAACCCTAGGCTGGTTGCATATATAAAGCTAGCCGTAGGCACCCGAAATAAGGGGGAGAAGAGATAGATAGCATAGCTCCGCCTACGGCGGCACCCTGTAAAACATACATATGATCATATCGTAGATTGCTAGCAGCACGTAGGGATCCTCCACCGAGGGGACCCGAAGCTGGGTACATCGTGTGCCTAATCTCGCTCCCGGAATCTCCATCGTCGCTCTCTCCCGAAACCCTAGTCTACAATATGTAGGCATTGCCGAGGCGCTCCCTCGTCACCAGGGGTGGCCTCCCCATAGGCTAGCACGCCTGGGGGCCTGGCCGCGCCGTCCTATGGTGTGGGCCCCTGCTGGCCGCCTCCGACTCTCCTTCGATGTTCTGGAACCCTCCGTGGAAAATAAGGCCGTGGGCTTTTGTTTCGTCCAATTCCGAGAATATTTCCTGTGTAAGATTTCTGAAACCAAAAACATGCAGTAAAACGAGAACTGGCGCTTCGACATCTTGTTAATAGGTTAGTCCCGGAAAATGCATCAAAATGATATAAAGTGTATGTAAAACATGTGAGTATTGTCATAAAACTAGCATGGAACATAAGAAATTATAGATACGTTTGAGACGTATCAATGGCATGAATGATTGTGTGGTTATCTTGGAGTGATTCTAGGAGAAAGACATGGTCATAGTTAGTTAGCTAGCTTGGTGTGTGTGTGCATGTTTTTTTCTTTTTTTCGAAATGGGGAAATATCGTCCCTGCTTCTGCATCCAAAGGATGCACACGACTTTTATTATTAGATTATTCACAAAACCATACAAGAACAATAGAAAAGATCAATCTCGAAACAACCTTACTATACCTACAGTGAGATGAAGAGGGTGACAATACACCAACTCACAACATCCAAAAACTAAATGTCTTCCCAAACCGCCAATAGCAGGTGAGAAGCACATCCAGTCAAGCAGACTCGCAGCGCACGCCAACGCACAAGCCACAGAAGTTGCTCCCGCCGTCTTCCTCGACTCCATCTTCAAGAGAGATCATCGCATTAACCTTGCAAGACCTGCTGTCGATGCCACCATGACGTCAGACGGCTCCACCATCCTGCACGTATACATCATCCCGCATATGTCGTCGATACCCTGCAGCACCATGCCACTGAGACTCAGCGCCAACAATGTGGTAGATGAACACCACTCCACCAAAATCCGCCAACATCCAGTAGCTGCTCCAAAAATGATGCCCCAAGAGGTAGAACGATGCAGGGCACGCCGCCATCATCCGATCCGAGAGACCCGGACCTAGGGTTTCCCCCGGAGCAGCACGAGTGAGAGACCGCAGACTGCGACGTCGATGCCTTCAAGAAGGTAGCGGCGCGACACGTCGCCATCGTCCGCCAACCGAGGTCGGAGCACGGTTTTCACCGGCAACCATGCATCCCCAACTCGCCGAGTGTAGTGCCAAGACGGGCAAAGATGACGCCTTCGACAAGGTAACGATGTCGACCGACGCCACCCTCATCCGCCAAGACCGAGGTCGAGGCTCAGTTTTCATCGGCCGCCATGACACCCCGGACTAGATCTCGCCGCCACCCTGCCGCCCACACGGCCAGGGCCACAGGCCACCGCTCGCCGCGAAGAAGACGGCGCCACTGCCACCATCCGGAGCCGCCGCTCCGGCGTCTAGGGCCCCCGCCGAGACCACCACCAGCGGCACCTCCAGCACCGAAGGCCGCCGCCAGATCCCGAGAGCCACCCGCCGCCACAGACGGAGGAGCGGCTGCCGGAGTCACCGACCAAGGGGGAGACGCGTCGGGGGGTGGAAAGCGTCGCCGGGCAGCGGCCTCTGCCCCGGCAAGCCCAGCCCGACCACCTTCCTTCCATGCGGCTGTGCTAGGTGCCGGGGGCCGCAGCCGAGGGCCAAATCCCCGCTGCCCCCCGGCTAGAGAAGTGACAACCGAGAGGTAGAAGAAGAAGGGGAGCTGCCTGTGGCAGCTCCAACGGTCTCCTCGTATTCTAAACCGGTTCCGCAGGTTAGGGACATCGAAATCGACCGGACGGAATTGCTTCCTATTCTCCTTCTTTGCTTCCCTAGTGTGACGCCGCCACCCTAACCCCACCCCATCGGACCTCCATAGTACAGGCCGTCTGTTCGGGCCTCGTCGCGCTGGAGAATAGGATCGGAATCTCGGTAGGTTCTTGGCCCCATCTATCGCGTCTTTGGGGGCCAAACATTTTCTGGTCGCGCCGGCCGGCCTTGCCGCCCAGGACATATTCGATCAATTGCGCCGGTAGGTCTCTAATTCGTTTTTGGGCGCTATTCTGGGCGATCATTGATCCGTAGTTCAACCCACGCATATGGACATGTGGAAGTTGCTCGGAAAGTTCCGCACTGAGGTCATTGACTCCTCTTCCGACGATGAGTTCGAGCAGACGATGCAAAACAAGGCTTCTGTTGCGGCCTCCATCCTCCACGAGCACAATGGCAGCCAGACACCCGTGCATCGGGGCTCTGTGAAGGGCCGCTCAAAAAACCTGTCACGCCGCAGAGTGGAAGGCCACCTTTGACTCCACAAGGACTACTTCGATCGCACCGCTCTGGTGTTCCCAAATAAAATGTTCCGGCGACTGTACATGATGTCAAGGGACTTATTCATGGTCATTCTACGGGGCGTTAGAGACTATGACCCGTACTTCCAATGTAGGCTCGATGCAACAGGTGCGCTAGGCTTCACCTCCTAACAAAAATGTTCCGCAGCTATTTGCATGCTATCGTATGGACTGACTGTTGATATATTCGATCAGTACCTTTGAATGGGTGAGAACACATGCCTTGAGGCCATGTAATGGTTTTGCCGAGCCGTGATTGCAGTGTTCGGAGAATATTACTTGAGGGAGCCAACAGTTGAGGACACAATGTGGCTGCTGTCTATCAACAAGTCTAGAGGGTTCTCAGGCATGATTGGCAGCATAGATTGCATGCACTAGGAGTAGAAGAACTATCCATTTGGATGACAGGTAAAACGGCCATCCGGAGGGATGCACTCTCATTCTTGAAGTACTGATATCAAAAGATTTATGGATTTGGCATTCATTTGTTGGCATGGTCGGTTCCAACAATGACATCAATGTGTTGCACCACTCTCCGTTTCAATAGGCTTATGCAAGGCAAAACTCCTCAGGTGAGCTACGAGATCAATGAAAATGAGTATGACAAGTTGATGGCATCTATCTTAACTAGACCACACTGGTGAAGACTGTCTGTAATCCAAACACTAAAAACGAAGAGGTTTGCCAAGGTACAAGAGGTTTGCAGGAAAGATGTGAAGCGGGGATTTGGTGTGCTCAACCTCGGTGGGCAATTGTCCGTCACCCGACAAAAACATGGTCTCTCAAGACCATGCATGAGGTGATGACTTGTTGCGTGATCATGCATAACATGATCGTTGAGCACCTATGGGATTTTCTGGTGAGCTAGTTGCGCCAATCCATGGGGCATCATCCTGGCAGCAATATCTACATATGAATGTTGAAGTCACTAACGAGAACATGTCCAGATGCCTACATAAGGATCCGATTGAGCACCAGTGAGCATTGGCTAGCTATGAAGACATTGCGTAGTCGTTAATAACCTCATTTTCATGCAGACTTTCAAATACTTAGATGTAAAAACTGAGTACTTTGAACCAACTGTTTATTTTATTGTTTGAACATCCAAATTCATGTTCGCGGGCCAAATGCGTCGGTCCACTGGGGGCACCCCATGCGCAAACGGACACGCGGTAGAAAAACGACCATTTTCGTGTCAGCGGGACGACGCAAACGGACGCACACGACCACTTTTGGCGTCCGATATGCGTCCCGCGGTTGGAGAGGCCCTCACAGAACCACCCCAATGTTCCAACAAGACCCTCGAGAGGAACGATCACGAAGCATCGTCTTGCTGCCAGCCCACCTCCACGGCAGCCATCAGCCTATAGTCAACGTATGCCACGCGAAACCGCACCTACGTGAGGGTGACGGTGGCACATGCATTTTGAGAGGTTGGCACACCGATTTCGTGGCCAGATGGAAATCTTCCCCATGACTGGTACCTAAGCCTAGAACGGGTTTCGATGCCGCCCGTGCCTGCTTCTGCCCACTTCCGAGGAGCCGAGCATAGCCGAGCGATTCTCCCGCCAAACCTCCACGAAAAAAAGGCATACATAAAGTGGTCCCGACATTGGGGCCTCTAGTTCATCAGCGAGCACGACAACCGCCGTCGCACGTACTTCGCGTCGCGAGTGCCGGCTAGCTCCGTCGGTCACCAGCACCATCATTGTCATGGAGGAGGAAGTGGGCGAGATGGCGTGAGCCGGCGCCACCCGCCACTGGAGGAGGAAAGCCGACCACCGAGCCGCAATCGAGGTCTTTAAGGTCTTGCTTTTGCGAATCTCGCCCGTTATAGGACATTATCTATAATATAACACCAATAAGCTAGTTTGAATTATCTTTAAGATTTTATGAAATAAAATCCTTTTTTCATAAACATGGTTTCCGTGTTAGGTGTTGTGTGAGACCTAAAATGGCATGCGGACGTCAGTTAATCCGTCTTCATCCGCGGCGCCACACGGACAGGCGTAATCGAACACAAAAGATGTTCGATTTGGGTGGGCGCATGGAAAATGACGTGAGCAGCCCCGCGCCGGCCTGTCAGCAGGCACCGTCCACGAATAGATGTCGATCTTTGGGGGAGCGCGATGTTGGCATCTGATTGGGCCACATCGGATAAGGACCAGGAAGGAAGACACGAGAGTACGAGACCATCCTGTGGATTCCACGTGGGAATGACATTTGTCTTTGGGATTTCCAATAGCTGCCGAGTCGTACGTGCAGCTGAAGAGCCTAGTAGTAGCACTCACTTTGCCTCTCTCAGAGCAGGTCTAACAGGCCCCTTATAACCCGCCTACCCCGTAAAATTCCGGCGGGAAACGGAGCAGGCGTGGTTTGGGCTGTCTAGCAGGCTCCGTATTCGAGCCGGCCCGTTTCAGCGGAATATGGGTCTAGGAAATCGGCCCCGCCGCCCCCTACTTATACCGGGCGCAGGTGCGAGTGAGGGGTTAACCCCTCACTCGCAACCCTAGCTCCGCCGTGCGCCGCCGCCTCCTCCATCCTGCTCCGGCGAGCAATCCCTCACTACCTAGCTCCACATTTCACCCCAGCTTCGGCATGGACGCACGCCGCCACAGTACCACCTCGCCGGCGAGCGGATCGAAGCGATCCCGCTCGCCGGACAACGTGGAGGATGCGTGGCGTCTCCAATGCAAGAGATCCGCCGCCGGGAGCCGCCGTGCTTGCTCGCAGGTACGCCGGCGGCGCGTACGTCCCGCCGAATCTCGTTGACTTCGCGGCGGGCGGGCGCTGGTACAACCAGGATCCGCCGATGAAGCCGATGAGCAGCCCCAAGTTCGACGAGTGGCGCGCCGAGTGGGAGCGCCAACGCCGGGCGAAGGCGGCTTGGAACGCGAGCATCTGGAGCACCAGCGGCGGAGGAGCTCCGCTCGGCGGCGAGGAGGAGGAGGAGGACCCCGACTTCTTGAAGGCGATACAAGAGTCCCTCAAGGGCGATGCCGAGAGGAAGAGGGCGGAGGAGGAAGAGGAGGCGGCGGCCATCGCTGCCGTGAAGGAGTCGCAGTTGCGGGAGGCGGCGGCGGAGGCGGACGCGTACATCGTCGACCTCTCCGACTAGAAGTCGCGATCCATTTAGGATCGCGCATTTTGTATGTATATACGTTGATCCGTATGTATGATCGACGAACTATGAATATGAACAAGTTTCCCGGGGTTTTAAATTTATGAATTTACGGGTTGAAATACGGGGTCTGCTAGACGGAACGGTGTATCAACGATCACTTTTTTTATACGGGACGAAATAATTACGATATACGGAGCAGAAAAGTAAGGAGTTTGTTAGACATACTCTCAATCTCAGGTCCCGCTCCCACTCCATGGCTCCATGCGCTCTCCAACTCCAAGTCTCCGTAGCTTTCACGTCGATTTGGGGAGGGGAATAGGACGGGTTCTAGAGAGGTCTTGAACGTTTTTGCCACACTTCCTAGATAGTTCTCGGGACGACGGCCCAGAACATTTTAGCTTCTGTAGATATGGATTACGTGACACGAAGAATGTTCTAGTGGCAGCAGAGTTATAGTGATGGACTGATGTTTGCCAAGTGGCATGTTATTATTATTGTTGAATATAAATACACTGTCTAGTCTCTTTCCATCAGTTAGGACTTTTGGTTCAATTGGCTAGTACAACAATCTTTCATGATATCAGAGCCAAGAGGTCTCAAGTTAATATAAATACACTGTCTAGTTTTTTTCCATCAGTTCGGACTTTTGGTTCAATTAGCTAGTGCAGTAATCTTTCATGGTATCAGAGCCAAGAGGTCTCAAGTTCAAGACCCTGCAGCACGCAGTTTTAAAACACAAATGAAAAAAAGATTCTACGCCCCATATCGAACCCACGCTAAGGACTAAAATAGCCTAGACTGAGGGGAAGTGTTGAATATAAATACACTGCCTAATCTCTTTCCATCAGTTCAGACTTTTGGTTCAATCGAGTGCAGCAATCTTTCAATTATCTTTACTATTAAATTGCAATAGGTGACTGTCCGGTGTCACAAACGGGCCTTGTGATATATGGACCAACTATATTATTATTATTCAACCTCACGTCCAACCGGCCCATACGAAATCTTGTCGAGCCAGAGTTCGATCAATGGCTTCTCATCGGAAAATAACTGAACCACGTCCCTTGTGATATATGGACCAACTATATTATTATTATTCAACCTCACGTCCAACCGGCCCATACGAAATCTTGTCGAGCCAGAGTTCGATCAATGGCTTCTCATCGGAAAATAACTGAACCACGTCCAAAAGAGTAGCGCCTCGCTTGAGCCAACGAGGAAAAAACAAATCCACCGAGCTGAGTCCTAATCGATCACAGCATGTTGCTTCAGTGTCCTCATCCTGTCTCGGTAATTAATCTATCTACCCAGCTCCGTGTCCGTCATCCTGGATCTAGACTCCGTTCGTAGGTTATCTGGAGATTGCACAAGGCCCGGCTCCCCGGCCTAGCAAGTGATGGCTAGACGTAACAATAATGCTTCGTCAAAATTTCTAAGTCACGGCCGGAAGCCCACAACAGTTGCTTTGAGGAGAACCTGTGCGTCCAGGCCAGCATGAATCAAGAGCTGGTATAGGTACAATGTTTAGTTCCACCTTCATTCTTTATAGTTTGTCTCACCGGTTTTTATACGTTGCAAATAACCTGGAGTAGCAAGCCAGCCGACTTGGGAATCATCAAGCAGCCCCACTTTGACTCAGCTCGAGCGCCGCCCGCCAGTCCTCATTGCCAGAGATCGCGGCAGCGCCGGGACCTTTCTGCGTGGGCTTCTCCAGCGTCGCCCGCGAGGTCGAGGTGTCCGCGCTCGCTGCCCACGGGTCCGCCGTTGCTGCAAGCTACGGACGTGAGGCTCGTCTTCAGACAACGGCATCTTCCCTGGCAACGGTCGTGACTCACTTGAGTACAGAGATGCCGAGCTGCTGCTGGCGAGGGCAGCGGTGCTACCGGCGCCGCGCGGGGTGGATGGAGTCACGAGAGGACGGCGCTGCTAGATCTTTCCTGGATTGTTTTTTCTCTTTTGGTTGGGCCGGAGCGTTGACCCGAGATACACGACTTTGATCGGTGTCATTCGACAGGTAGCGACCCGGGGATCAGAGGATTTGATCTCCCGGGACGCTCATCGTGCCCCTTCCTAATTACAGTACTCAATGTTGAGGGTGAGCTAATTAAGCATGAATTGTGAGGTTGGCTATGTGCGGCCGCACGGATACATGATCAAAAGGAAATTAACGGGATCGACGCTAAGAAAAAGAATTGGTATAGCTACCATCATGACTAGCGCAATGTTTAAAGAAGGCCGGTTAGCCATCGTAAAGCTGCTGGCCATTGCTGCTTGTTGTGACAAGCCAACAAGTGTAATAAGTACCTACACGAAACAATACCTCGGGTTTTTTTCAATACACTGGCAAGTTTATAGTAATTCATTGCGATCTCTTGATTTATAATTCAACATCATGCAACTGAACTTGGATATAGGTCTAAAAACTTAGCGTTTTCTAGAAGTTCGGCACAAAATGCATCATTTTGGATGGACATGTTCACACAATAGAACCTACAAGTACAAAATCAACAACGTTGCTCCTTCGCAGCAACGCGCGGGCATTGTGCTAGTCTCCATATATCTCTCTATCTAAGAAAAATTAGGTGGACTCGAACTGCCTCCCGGGTCGCCTCGCTCGGGCGACTCCGGAGGCCCCCAAACCCTAGCCAAAACAGCTCCCCCACCAGCGCTCCGACCGGCCGCCGCCGACGCCGGCGGTGGTGGCGGCGCCCGGCCGTCAAAGGCGGAGGGCGTTGGGGCACACACCGGCGGCGCGTCTGCGAGCGGAGAGGCGTCGTCGGGCGGCCGTGCGCGAAGGTGGTGGCCGCGGAGCTAGCGCGGCGGCGGTGGCCGTCGAGCTGGCGGGACGGCGGTGCTGTGCGGCGGGTTGCTGCGGGGCCGAAGCGCGGGCACCTCGCGCTGCGGTGCGGCGGCGGCCGGCCCGCACGGGCCCGATCTGGGCCGACGCGGGCTCGATCTGGGCTGTGCCTCCTGGCGTGCGGTCGCGCCCTGGGCGCTGCCCTGTGGTATGCAGGTCTTCGTGGTGGCCGTCCTCAAGTGCCGGTGGTGGACGGAGCTATTGCTCCGGTTGCGGCAGTGTGCTTCTTGTCCCGATCTGACCATCTCGGTCTCGATCCGGAGAGCGGCGGCTGCGGCGGTGTCTTTTGGTGCGTTTCGTCTTCTCCGTCGACCTCTAGTTGCCTCCTGCTGCGGTGGTTCAGGCCGGAATTTGGCGCATCTCCATCTTGTCGTTGGGCGGTCTTGACCCGGGTGAAAACCCTGCTCGGTTCTTCCGTTGCGGACCGCGGTGACACCTGTGGGTGCCATCTCCCTCCTTGGAGGTGTGGTTTTGGGTCCTAACCGTTTCTACCCTCGACGCCAGGGGAAACCCTAGGTCTCGCTTGCCGGATCGGGCAGCGGCGGCGCAGCAGCGTCGTCCCCTTCATGAAGGCGCTGTTTTGGCTGCGAGGGATGGCTCTCGGTGATGGTAGCCTCGCCGGTGTGCGCTGCTCGCTCAAGGTGTGAGTCTCTGGAGCGCAATGTACGCCATCGCCAACACGCTTGTCGACCCATTCCCAAGTTTTGGCCACACCCTGCCAATCGCGCGCTTCATCTTCTAGGCGTATGATGTGGTACGTTGGTCTGGGCAGCTTGGGAAGTTGGTCGTGTTGTTGGAGTTGGTTGTGACGCGGTTTGGAGACTCTGTGCCCCGCCGCCTCGCCGTTCTTGGGTTGAGGTTGGGCAAGGTGTGCTTGGCGTCGGTGTTGTAGGAGTGTGTTGTAACCCAAAAGGCATGTGTGGTGTTGTAGCCATTCTTGGCGTTTCTTGTCAGCTTAATGCAATGACGCGCACGCTATTGCGGGTTCTCGAAAAGAAAAATTAGGTGAACATGAGATCGAGGAACACTCTGTACCGTATCGCTGTGGCCAGCTTGATCTGCCTCCCAGCATACTTTGGCGGCACCGAACACGAACAGGTGGCACGGCCAGCGATTTGGCCCCGCTGCCTCCAAACGTCTGGATAGTCCACCGATCGAGCTACTCCTGAGCTTGCTTACCAAACTCCTACCCCACAAACTCAACCGAGCTGGCGAGCCCAAGGTCAACTCGTCAATCGTCTAGCCTATATGTTCTACAGTATTACCCGTCATTTTCAAGCGGAGCTCCATGATCTATCCTAGTCCAAAAGCATCAGTTGCTTACTTGCTTGTGGGTGTACTGTGTTTCTTTTAACGGGTAAGGCCACGAAAGGCCTGGAATCTGCATTAAACCGGCGTGGGGTGTACATTTACAGAAGGAACCCTCAAGAAATAAAAAAGAATACAATAGAGTTCCTAAAATTTGCAGTAAACACCCTAAAGAAGATCGCAGAAACACGATCGAGTCCAGCGTCGCCGTCATCGAACTTTGACATCCAAACACGGGCACCTGCGCTTCCACCGGGAACGAAACCACTTGGGGAAGCACCGGCGTTCACCGCCGCGTGAGATCGGAGAAGATCCTCCAGCAAAGGAGGAAGAACATACCCAAGAAACTAATCTCGAGCACAGCGGGCCATCGTTTTGGCCGAGGATAGCGGCGGCAACACCTCTCCGCCGCTTGGGAACCGATGCAGGCACCGCAGATTTCGAAGGCACCCAGGCATACCTCGCCGCCGCTGACATCGTAGAAGCTCTAATGTCCTCTCCCTCGCCACCATGGCCAGCCGAGAGGACATGCAGAGCCGAGAGACCCAGCGACAACGAGGGTCGCGCTTATTGAACTGAGGGCTCGCCTATAGAATCTTCTCCATGAAGCCTTGCATCAGCGACCGCTCGCCACCGCGCCGATGCAACTGAGCGGAGGAATACCCCTAGCCACCTCCCCCACCACCAGGAACTCCGCCACTGCAACTCCTCCCCTCGCCGTCATGGCTGACTGGAGGAAGAAGACATGACAGAGAATCGCCATAGAGGAGAGAGAAAGGTAGCAGATCTTGACCTTATTTGCGGAGAACCCTGAGATTCGGGCACTCGTCGCCGCCTCCAACCACCGGAGCATAGCAAGAAGCAGCGGAGTCCAGATGTACCGGATCTGGTCAAAAAAAATCCGGCACCCTACTCCAAACTATCAGGATATAGCCAAAAATTCTAAACCTACAACTACAACCTACACCCTGCGCCCTCTCCTCCGCCATCTCCAGCCAGCAACGCTGCCGGAGAGGGCCCGGGATCGGCCCGGTAACACCCTCGAGAGACTCTCAAAGAGAGGAAGGTACTGTAGCAGCTTGAGAGCGAGAGGAGGGGAAAGTGTATTTTTTTTTGTACTGTGTTCTCTACCACTGCTTTCTCTGAAAGGGCACTATAAAATCTTAATTATATGAGGCAGCGCAAACATAACGTCATCTACTAAAACGCCACGACGTGTCGAGATCCAACACCAGGAACAAAACGCCAGCAACTCCCCGGTTTCCACACGGGAGAAAATACTCCATGCATGGAAGAAGAGAAAACGCTGTGCTCCTGACACTTGTCGAGGAGCCAGGAGCCAGGTAATGTGGGATTCGCATTCGGGGGTGGAGCGCCTACCAACAATGCCAACTCACCACCGCAACTGAGAACTCATACTGCATGTATGTATCTCGAAAATGAGTGCGTACGGAACTAGTACTATCTGCTATCTGTCGGGAACTAATGAGCTCAGCCAAGAATGATTAGATCGATGCGAGGGGGGTCGTCACTTCCAGTGGTGATGTGATGTTTATCAGTGACCAAGGCGTGATTACAGGCTTACTGCAGTTTTCATCCTCTGATTGTGCCATATCCACAGCATGCATGTGGTGTGGTTGATCTCTTCACAAGAGGCAATTCAGATATCGTCTCTATTCCATGGCACCTCAGACTCGGAGGTTTTTCAAATCGACAGACAATGCAGTGCCAACGATAAGAACATGGATCGGCTAAAGTACACACGTCTCAGCTGTTAACTTGATCCAGACACATTTCACGGGCAAACAACTCAAGTCTTTTCAAGCACTGATTGTCCAGGAAAGCAATGGCTATCCTTTCTGACCACCGTTCGACGCTGGGCCGGCTACGTGCACCGCCGCTCCTTGTTCTCTCGCGCCACGCGTGCCGCTGCATGAACCACGTCTACGCGTCTGGCGCGCACGCGGCTGCTGTAGCACGGGCAATAAACAACTTTGGACTGGCACCGCAGCTTCGGTGGCTGACTTCATTTTTTCTTTGACGGCCGCGAGGGTACGTCCGGTACGTCGAAAATCATCGCTTTCCAGCTTATTTTCCGGCCGGTGAGATTACTGAAGAAATAAGCACCACATGTCATGCTCCATATCACATACCTAATGGCTCCGTGGGAATTAGGACGGATGATGAAAATAGTGGCTTTTTTCCTAACAAGCAGGGGAGTTAGACAGGGGGATTCCATCTTTCCCATTTTCTTTGACTTTATGGCCGATGTTTTTACCAAAATATTGATGAAAGCTGCTTCTACTGGCTTGTTGCAAAAGTATGAATAATACTGGAGTAACTAGCATGCAATAGCTGATAACACTCTTCTCTTCGAGGGGAATGATTTAAATACTGATATTAACCTGAAACCGATATTATCTTGTTTTGAGTAAATGTATGGATTGCATATCAATTATCAATTATCAAACATGTGATCTTGTTCTATAAATTTTGAGGCAACCGACGATGCTGCGAAACTCCGTGGCATCTCTTGGCTCAGCTACTCATCTTGCTTAGCTTGAGCCTCGTTTCTAGGGGAACTTGGAAGGAGATGCACATATATTTGCACAAACTTTCAGCTGCAGGTTAGGACAATTCTCTCTAATATACTTAGGGGTGCCCTTACATCATAGTAAGTTGAGAAAAATAAGATATGCACCTATTATTGATAATATTTTGAAAAAAAACTTCTGGATGGAGAAGCACACTTTAACCATGCTGCCAAATTAGAGCTGACTAGGAGTGTCTTGTCTAGTACTACCTCCATCCCAAAGTTTAAGGCTTATATTATTTTAGAAAATCAAACTATATCAAGTTTGACTAAGTTTTTACCAATAATCATTAACATGCAAAATACAAAACTAATACCATTAAATAGATAATGAAGCATATTTTCGTATGGTATCTATAAAATATTATATTTGTTGATAGATTGTTCTAAAAGTTTAGTCAAACTTTACTTGGTTTGACTTTTCAAAAAAAAATTAAGCTTTGGGATGGAGGTAGTATTCCTTTATATTTGTTAGGTGTCATTAAGTTTCCCAAGTGAACTCTCTTTAATTAATTTTCAAATGGCTCATTGCCTTTGAAACAATTATGAGGGTCACTTTAAGTATCATCTAGCTAACTGGGGTTTGGTGTCCTAGAAATAAGAATTTTGGGGGCTTGGTATACCAGATTTAGCTGAGATAAATCTTTGTCTTCTTGCTTCTTGGGTGAATAGGTATAGCCTTGATGATAATTAGCTTTCGAAGTAGATTATTGAGCATAAGTACAGGGTTGGAAATCCTAATATTTATTCATGTTCTAACGTTGGTGTTTCCATTTTTTTGGAAAGGTGTCGTATGGGCTGCTAATTAAGCTGACAAAATGAGTTATCAATGGCGACTAGGTAATGATAGGAGAATTAAGTTCTGGAGAGATCACTCATTTGGGACATGCAGTCTACCCACCCATCACATACTGAAGTCTATTCTCTTGATAATGAGCAAAGTTGCACTATTTCTTATGTTTAGGATGGTGAACAACTTACTTTTAGGAGGTATTTTGATCATAGGACTATTCTCCAATGGTATGAAATTACCCAGATTGCTGAAACTCTTCAAAATAATGAAGAGAATGATGCGCTCATCTGGATGTGGAAACCCAGTGGATATATAGTGTGAAATCCATGTATGATGTTATCAACTTCAGACGGATTTTTCCTATTAATGTCGAATCTATTTGGAGTTTGAAAGCTCTCCCCCAAAAGATACATTTTTTTGTTCCTTTGGTTATCGTCACACAACAGGGTCCTCACCAGAGATAACCTGGTTAAAGGACCGTCGGTGAATGATTTGACCTATGTGTTTTGTAGAACCCTAATGTTGCAATCACTTGCTATTTGACATTGTTGTTGCATGTTTTGCTTGGTTAGAAATTAGGGAGAACTTGACCATTAGTTCTAATTCTTCAAATTTCATTAGCATTTCTAACTTATGGGAAAATGATAAAAAGAATATGGTTCCTAAATGATAAGTGCTACAATTTCATCAGCATTTGTATGTTTTTTAAGCAACCGGCAGGCTGTCTTTTCTTAGAAAGAGGGAAACACAACCAAACTGTATGGAGAGGACATATTTATGTTAAGGTGGGAATATGCCAGAAACCACCGTAAGCTAACCAAAAAAGAGAGAAGTCTAATTTGGCTCAGCCGGGATGGCCGGCCCGAAGCCGTTGAAAGCACGATCACGCTGAAACATGTCTTCCCTTGCAATGTCCGCCACTTCTAGGTAAGTAAGACGGCATCTGGTGAAAATACGGTGGTTACGTTCGTTCCATGCATTTCAGAGAACACATTGGAATCGTCCACCTATACATTTTTGGCTCTGTTTGGACTTGTCAGCGATCATGGCATCCCACCACGCAGAGATGGAGAGATAGGCAAGTCGAACGTTGGGGGAGTCATCTAAAAAGACTAAGTTTGTATGTTTTCATAAATGGAACCGGGGCCTAAACCCTTTTCCATCTAATAAGATTTTGGTTGTATTGTGACAAACATATGTCGATTAAGTTCGCAGGTCCATTTCTGAGCTTCAATCCAACATTCCCCGGAATTGCAAAATTCATCGAGCCCAACACGAGCATGAGAGAAGCGATGACGTGGCTTGCGAACCTTCTTCCACGAGCATGAGAGCACACGAGCCGCCCTGCCCATTTCGGCGTCGTTTTCATCTCCTTTCCCCGCTCTGGCTCTCCCAAACCCAAACCCAGAAAAATCCCCACGTGCTCCGCCATGAGGCCACGTTGTCGACGCCTCCGAGCCGCGCGGCCCACATGTCAGTGTCCCGTCAACGCGCCTCCTCCTGTTTCCTGGCCGTCGTCGCATGCTTTTCACACCACCTGTCCGCATATCTTCTCCGGCCCCGGCCCGCCATATATATAACCTCCACGCCGCCGAGCTCCACTCCATTCGAATCGCAGAAACCAATCCGGCCAACTCCGAGCGACCACCAAATTCGAAACGCTCTCCTGCCTCCTGCAGCAATCTCCGAGAGAGAAACAATAAAAATGGATGCTACAGCGGTCAGCGGCAGGTGGACACGCGTCCGCACGCTGGGCCGCGGGGCGTCCGGCGCCGTGGTGTCGCTCGCCGCCGACGACCGCTCCGGCGCGCTCTTCGCCGTCAAGTCGGCGCGCGCGGCGGACGACCAGCTCCGCCGCGAGGGCGCCATCCTCTCCGCCCTCTGCTCGCCGCACGTCCTCCCCTGCCTCGGCTTCCGCGCCTCCGATGCCGGCGAGTGCCAGCTGTTCCTCGAGTTCGCACCCGGCGGCACGCTCGCCGACGTGGCCGAGCGGCAGGGCGGCCGGCTCGAGGAGTGTCTGATCCGGGCGTACGCCGCGGACGTGGCCCGAGGGCTGGCGTACCTCCACGGCCGGTCGGTCGTGCACGGGGACATCAAGTCGAGGAACGTCGTGGTCGGCGCCGACGGGCGGGCCAAGATCGCCGACTTCGGGTGCGCGAGGAGCGTGGGCTCCGGCCGGCCTGTCGCGGGCACGCCGGCGTTCATGGCCCCCGAGGTGGCGCGCGGGGAGGAGCAGGGCCCCGCCGCCGACGTCTGGGCGCTCGGCTGCACGGTCCTCGAGATGGCAACCGGCCGCGCCCCGTGGAGCGACATGGCGGACGTCCTCGCGGCGTTGCACCGGATCGGGTACACGGACGCCGTGCCGGAGGTGCCCGCGTGGCTGTCGGCCGACGCGAAGAGTTTCCTGGCCGCGTGCTTCGCGAGGGACCCCCGCGACCGGTGCACGGCCGCGCAGCTGCTGGAGCACCCGTTCCTGGCGTCGGCCGGCTGCGGCGAGAAGCCCGAGGAGGCGGCGGCGGCGGTGGGCAAATGGGTGTCCCCCAAGAGCACGCTGGATGCCGAGCTCTGGGAAGAGTCCGACACCGAGGAAGACGAGGAGGACATTTCAGAGAGCCCCGCCGAGAGGATCAAGGCATTGGCGTCCTCCTCCTGCTCGGGCCTCCCGGACTGGGACTCGAACGAAGGCTGGATCGACGTGCTCAATGAGAGCCCTGAATCCATCGACGCCGCCGCGGACAAGGCCGCCGGCGAGGACGAGTATGTTCCGGCTGAAGAATGCCTCGAAACAGAGGTCGATTTCCCCGATGCATACGTGGAGGATGCTGACCGTGTGCCTACAGTAGGATCAGCAGCTGCTCGGTTAGTTGAGCAGCACAAGGAGCTCTGCTCGGGTCTCGTACCTGTATTTCCTGTCAGTACCTTTTGTGATGAAAGTGAAATAACAGAATCTCTATTGCGTCAGATTATTATCCTCGATTCGATTCAATTCCTTGCTGTCGCGTTTAGTTTATTTCTTCCGAATCGGTGTGGCGTGACGCCTCCAGACACGCCACTCATATGGAGATATGCACGAACCACTGATCATCACTGAGCATATCTTCTCCTTCTCCCCTCATGGTCATGGGGCCATTACCAGATCATGCTAGAGAACGCCACATTCGACACACTTGGATCCCTCAGCCTTTCTTGGCTTGTGCATTTCCGATTAGGGATGCTGATCCGCAACCTGATGTCACAACCAAAATATTACAAAACAAGACGATTGCGTACAGATTCATCAGAGTAAACCAGATAAGACCAGTGCTCTTCTAGTCTAGTGACGAAACAGTGATCTGGTCAACGGAGGGTCTTGCAACACTGGCTAAGCCAAAACCAAAAATATTCTCAGACATGCCGCCAGGCGGCCTCATCCGGAAGCGATGTCCAAGTGGCATCGTGCTCAGAAACACCCAGGTGTTCTTCTCAGACAGTGTAGACAAAGTTGCCGTACACGTTTGATGCTTTGTTCACCACACGTGGAAGGAGTTCCCATGAGAGCTTGTTCAAATGCTCAAGGCTTGCTTACCGTGACACGCGTCCGAACCTCTCGGAAAGCTCTTCCGTGAAACCTCGGTGCACGTTTCTAGATTTCCCAGCTCTCCCAGCTTTGGCTATACAAGTGGCGGAGGAGTAATAATAGGCTAGTTCATCGCTTGCGTGCTAGCTTACCAAACGCAAACGGGTGCCTCATAAATTCGATTCTGTAACCGGATTTAATTTGAAACTAGTACTTCCTCGGTCTATAAAAAAAAGTTTATCTAAATTTAGACGTATCTAGACACGTTTTAGTATATAGATGAATTCAAATTTAGTCAAACTTTTTACATCATCCTTTTATGGGTAGAGATAATATTTTTCTTCTGCAGAAAAGGCCTAAGGCCATATATTATCTGAAACTTGCGAGTACAAGAACATCATCACAAATAGAAATTGTGGGTTCCTAAAAACTTTAGCACTATTTTTCTTGTGTGCGCACTATGAGCAAAGCTCGATGCCGCCTCTGAACCTCTGGCGTAGCGAACCTCGTCTCGCATGCGCTTGTAGAAGTAGCGGCCGGGAAGTCATCGACAAATATTAGAAGATGACGACTACCACATTGGGTGATCGTCGTCCCGAGGAAGCAAGTGCCAAGGTGGGCTTGGAGATAATCACAACGCCGACCAAACGAAGATGAGGGACACAAAATTAACGAGTTCTTCGACAAAGCCATACCTGCCTGAGCTTCATCATCAGGCGGAGGTGAAACTCGAGGACACCTGTACGCTGCGACATCGTCCACTCCATAGGCCGCCGCAGTTATAGACCGACACTTTTCACCCCAGTCTTAATGTTCGGCGATCAACTCCAAACTCTAGCACATTGACACTCGTCTCAAGATAAACATCAATCTAGGACAGGCTGAAGGACCCTATCCATCGCCATCGATGCCACTACATCGGAGACGAAAAACTCAGCAAACCTTACATGGCCGGATATCCGGTCCGAGCTTCGTCCACCCTCCAACCGCCACAACGGCTGGCAAAGGGCGGGGAACCAGCACCGGCGGTGCGTCGGCCGAGGGGAGAAGAGTGTTTCCTAATCGCTTTCGTTGGAACCCTAGGGAGAGAGAAAAAAAAAACGCTTCTTGAAACTAGCATTCCGGACCGTAGATTTTGCATTCGTTTTCTGCACACTATTTTCGCAATTTGTTGTCATGTTTAAGGCTTTAAGCAGATCGAATTCGTCTTGCTGTAACAGGATTTGGTCGCCAATACAACATCTGAAAAAAGGCCAACAACCTTGTTGTGAGCCAACTACCTGACATTTGTGCACACTAGTTTTGGTGATTCTCCAGCTGCAAGGCCAGCGCGTACGTGTGGTGGACTAGTTTAGCTGGCCACCTCTAGTCTACTAGAATCCTAAACTGGTGTATCATAGGAAGGCAGTGCGAGTGTGCCACCCAACTCAACCGTGTTAGGTGGCGTCCAGAGTCAACATTCCACAGCCAAAACGATCTTTCTGCTTAACGGTCTGAATACCCAAAATATCAAGCAGTTAATCGACAAGAATCCCGTGCATACATAAGTCGTGCGGTCGCCACATCTCACTGATGACCTCACCTTCTTTAGATATATCTTGTCAGGTGGGGTTCCAAACCAGGTTTGTTACTACTGCATCCGTTTAAATGGATAAAGCTTATAAATTATTCAATATTAAACCAGATCTGGGTCGAGCGGGGTCCTCGGGCTTGCGGCGGTGCACCTCGGCGGGCGTCGGTCCGGCAGGGCAGCGTGAAACCTGCGCGTCGGGTGGGAGGAGGGGCGGTGGCGCGGCCGTTGGCGGCGGAGCAGTGCAGGCGGCGCCATGGCAGGGCCCGCTCGACCCAGATCTGGGCCCAGGCGGGGCCCGGAGGGGTTCGGCGGGTGCTCTGCGCTTGGCACGCCGGCGACGCTCCCTGGAGGAAGAGAAGGCAGGGCCGCGGTGGGTGGGCGGCGGCGGCACTCCGGTCAGCCAGCTGCAGCGTTGCAGCGGGGCTTTACGGGCCCTCTTGGGTCCGACCGGGCCAGTTCGGGCCTGGTTTGCCTCGTAGCCTCGTCCGGTCGGCTACCGCGAAGGCGGTGGAGGCAGTTCCCTCCCGCGTGGCTGCGGTGTTGCTACCCCCGTCCCCGATGGATCCCTTTTCTTCATCTAGGCCCTACTCCGGTGACCACAGTTAGGCGGCGAGGATGGCTTCAAGACCGTGGTGGCGTGTGCTGGTGGGCGGCATGTTAGGTGGAGCACGTCGGAGCGTCTGGGGTGGTCGGGGTGGAGGTCGGGAGAAATCCCTGTCGGCATGCTCGACACCGACGCGGTGACGCCTGCGGGTGTCACCCGGCCTTCTTGAAGGGCGTCGGGTGTACCTCCTCCTCAAATCCCCTCCGCATACCGGGGGAAACCCTAGGACTAGTCCGGGCAGCAGCGGCGTCATCGTCGTCTCCTTGGTGAAGGTGCTGCTTGGTATGCGGCGCCTCGGCGTGCTAGGAGCGTGGTGGTACTTCTCCGGAGGGCGCAGCGGTTGCGGGTCGTCATCGTGTTCGTCGATCTGCCGGTGTCGGCATTAGTTCTTCTTTCCTTTCCTTTCCTTTTCTTTTGGGCTTGGTTGTGCTGCGGCCCCAGCGCGTTCGTTGTATCGGGTCGTTTGCTATATTAATATAGCGGGGCGAAAGCCTATTTCGAGAGAGAGAGAATTATTCAATATTGAAATTTTACTAAGCTTGACTGTCGAGGGTACTCCTCGCCAATGCCCTCCGATAGGGGCTTAGGGTTAACGGAATCCTGTAGGCTAACACGAGACATCGGTTCACAGACAAGCGGGGAGAGCGATTTACCCAGGTTCGGGGCCCTCGATGAGGTAAAACCCTTACGTCCTGCCCGTCGCGTTCTTTGATTATGAAAACAATGGGTTACAATGGGGTGCCGAATAGATCGG
Organism: Lolium rigidum; assembly: GCF_022539505.1. Classification (NCBI taxonomy): domain Eukaryota; kingdom Viridiplantae; phylum Streptophyta; class Magnoliopsida; order Poales; family Poaceae; genus Lolium; species Lolium rigidum. The sequence goes on from NC_061513.1 coordinate 130,961,244, forward strand.
CTGAGATCTAGGCGTGATTGCTGTTGCTAGGGTTACCTAGCTCTAAGCTTTTTCTGGCTAAGATTGCTAAAGTTGCTCGTGTCCTTCGGCAGCCCCTCTCCCGGCCTTTATATAGGAGGCCAGGTCTCAAGAGGTCTAACCGAATACGACTAGATTTACAGTAGTTTAGATCCAATCTTTCCTTGTTTGTTCGCTTCCTTGTCTTGCCCGTCAAGAGATCTTCTGGCGCGCCGACCTAGTGGCCCATCTAGCCTTCGGGTGTCTTCATGGGCCTCCAGTTGGTCAATACAGGATAGGGTAACATCGGTTACTCGAAGGGTAATGCCCACGTCAGTAGCCCCCGAGTGTCTTAGCCGAAGATAATTCGGGTAGAGACTAATGCATGTCCTCTCATGATATTCTTCTCCTTCATTATCCTTATTCATCTTGATTATGCTTCATCTTCCTTTTATCGGGTGCGCGTCAGCGCTCCCGATGGGAGTAGCCCCCGAGTCTAGGTACGGATGTTTGCAATCCGTGCGTAGACTCAAGTTGCACTACTCGAATGCTTTCCTCTGCCGAATTTTTCGCTAGGCTTCATAGGTCATCCGATATATTTTCTTTACGCAAAGGATAATGAGCAACGTGCCCAACTTTTGTTGGTTAACTGCCGATGGCAAAACAACGTTACTCTACACAGAATCAAGTCCCCGGGCATGATCCTGGAGTGCAAAAAACTTTTACATGATGTACATCATGCGCTCCCGATGGGAGTGTCTGGGCGAAATTGTTTGAGTGCAGACTCAGTCCTTCTTCCTTCGACTGCTCATTCCGTCGAGTCTTCTTTTTATCGGGTGCGCGTCAGCGCTCCCGATGGGAGTAGCCCCCGAGTCCAGGTTCGGATGCTTGCAATCCGTGCGTGGACTTAAAGCCTCCATCCGATGACTTTTAATATTTCCTTCGAATGCTTCCAAGTTATGACGTCATTGCTGACGTGTTACTGCTGCAGGCTAATCTGTCAGGTCCATCATGACGAGCTAGCCCTAGCCCTGTTCAATCTTAGGGCTTGACCACTGTATGCGTAACAACCGAGGTGGCTCCTCGATTTTTGCGCAATCGTGGGCGTAGTGGGCCGTCAGTTCCTTCCCTTCCTCAAGCGCCACGTGCTTACTTATCCCTTAACTTCTCCTTAAAATTTCCAAAGGCAAAAAAAATTCTCAATTTTCTCCACGGTTCCCGCAGCATCTCCTCGTTCTCTCTCTTCTCCCTTTTTTCGCCATTGCCGCGCCGCCGCCACAGTTTCAATCTTCCTCAGATCTCGCGATGGTGAAGAAGAAGAACACCGCCGCCGCCGCTAGCTCCACCAGTGGAGGTGCTGCTGCCAAGTCCTCCTCTTCTCTTCCGAAGGGGAGCGCCCCGAGCGCCCCTCCCCCAGCTCCGGCGCCGCCAGCGCCGTTGGGCTCGACGGCCAAGCCTGGGGACTGGGTAGCTTCAACCGTCACCAAGCGTGACGAGAAGAGGTCCCGAAGCTTAGGATTGATACCCTCCGACACGGGTGATGTAATCCTTCCAGGTGCGATTTCTCGGCCTGATCCTCCCGCGGGATTTTCTGTGATGTTCTTATCTTTTCTTCATCGAGGCCTTTCACTCCCTTCTCATGGATTCCTCCTCCATCTCTTGCGGACGTATGAGATCCAACTATGGCAACTCACCCCCAACTCAATCCTCCATGTTGCCGTGTTTATCACCCTTTGCGAGGCATTCTTGGGTATTGAACCTCATTTCGGACTGTGGAAAAAGATCTTCTACATGAAGAGATATAGCAGTAGTAATGGATACTTTGTCACCGGAGGGGTAGGTTTCGTTGCCCGTTCAGAAGTTAATTACTTCAATTTCCCAATGAGAGAGTCTGTGCAAGGATGGAGGCTGAAATGGTTTTACGTCAAAGATTCCTCGTCACCCGAATGTCGACTCCCCTGCTATGCCGACGTTTCTGAAGCCAAGCCTAAGGACTCTTGGAAGAACATCCTCTCAGCCGATGAAAGGGCTTCAGCCGAAGAATTGTTTGCCAAATTCCTTCGAATCAAAGAGGCTAATGGCCAAACTATGATTGGTACAGAGGTGGCAGCAGTTTTCTTAAGGCGTCGAATCCAGCCAGTCATGGCCAGAGTTCACCCGATGTGGTTGTATTCAGGTCCAAAGGATGAAACCAGGATTAATGCTGCCGATCTATTAGAAAAGGAGTTGCTTGATGAAGTTCATCGTCTTACTTCCTTCAACCAGGAAGATTCGATCCCGCTAATCTCTTCTTATGCTCCCCTTGACGTTGATCATCCACCACCAGGGGTATTTTCCTTTCTTCACATTTTTATTATAGCTTCTTGTTCAGCCAACATGATTACCTTTGTTCTTACTTTTTCACTTTTCTTCGCCAGATCCCTATGGCTTCTGAAAATACACGTGATTCGCCGGATGACACTTCCGAGGGGAGAGGCTCCTCAATCCCCATAGATTTTCACACCACCGATGAAACGGGTCTAGAGGATGAATATAACAGTCCGATGAACCTTGAAGTTGCCCACGCTGATCTTCGCCCCTCAGCCGATAACACTTGTATCGCAAATGGATCAGTGCGTAACGTCGACACTGATCATGATACTTTTGTTGATGTAGCTGCTGATGGGGCCAGAGCTTCTCCCGCGAAGAGATCAACCGGCGGCTTTGCCGATGAAGATGATCTCTTCGATATGTAAGTAGTTCTTCTCTGAAAGTTATACTTGTGCCTTTTTACCTTTCATACTCTGTTATAATCACGATCCGACTGTTTTCTTTTACGGTGATGAGGTCTTCATAGAACCTCCTCCTAAAAAGGCCAAGTCCGATGCCGTTTCGCCGGTCGTGGTGGCTTCCGAAGCTTCGGCTCCTAAGGCTGCCCCCGTGGCTCAAGCATCGACTGTGTCTTCCCTTTCCAAAGGGAAAGATATTTCTCCAACTGCTGCTACTGCGGCTCCTTTTTCTGTAAGTTCTCTTCTGATCTTTAGTACAGATGTCTTGGAGCGTGCCTTGTTTAATTGTTTTTCTTTTTCTCTTAAGGACCTGCGCGGCGTTATCTCCTCTCTGGAGGTTTTTGCCTCCCGATTCACTTCTCTAGAGGCTGACAAAGTTCGGCTGCAAGAGGAAGTCGAATCTTCTTCCTCAAAACTGGATGGCGCAGTCAAGATAGCTGCCGCGGCTCGCCAAGAGATTGATTCTCTGAAGGATGAGCTGGCCAGACTGAAAGGGAAGCTGAAGGAGGAAGAAGCATCCAGGCTGGTGGCTGAGGCTCGAGCAGCCGAAAAGGATGAAGTCCTTCACCGATCTTCTTTGGTCTTGCTTGGTAATTTCTAACGTACTTCTGTCGAGTGACATGCTTATGGATTTAAACTTTTTGTCAATGACTGAATTTTCTCCTTCCTTTTTATTACAGAGGCAGCAAACATTCCTGTCGATGCCCTGGAAAGAGTTCCAAATAACTCCCCAGCGAATGCTGTGTCAACGATTCTCGCTTCTCACCAGCTTACACAAGAGCTTCTTGTGAAGGGGAAGGAGTGCTCGGCGCGGATGCACTCGATGATCTTTCCCAAGATCAAGCAGAGAAGACCACGGGACAGCTGATCGATACCTTCGCGGTTGATACCAAAGAGGTCATCGAGGTATTCAAGCGTACATCGCGCACTTTTGGTGCTGTCCTTGCCTTCCAACTTATGATGGGTTACGGCTTTAAGGGTGACATCGAAGAAATGACTAAGGGGCTTCCAAAAGAGCAAGACGGGCAGCCTGTTGATTTGAGCACCTTTAAGGCTTCTGCTATTACTTGCGCCCGTCAGCTTCTTGAGCTGGTTTCATCAAGGAAATCGTCGACTGGCCCTAGTTCATCGACTCAAACCCAGCTCCCTTGATTCTTGTAACAAACTTGTGCCTTGAGTTGATGCAAAACATTGTTCCGCCGCACAACTCATGATTTGTAATAAACTCCGTGCTAGCATTGTTGTTAGCACACTTTTGCTTATGATATCACTTTCTTGCACTTCTCCCGATGGGAGTTATTTTGGATGTTTGGCTGTACCATATCCATCACTTCTTTATGACCAGTATTTTTTGCAGGTCTTCCCAGTACCCTCGCTTGCAGACGACTCGTCGGGTGCTCTTCCTGAAAGCGATCGGATCCAGCGCATGAAAGACCGGATCACGCAGATGGAAAAGGACTTACGCAGCACTTATGCTTTAGCTGCCATCATCAACAAAAAGAGCGAGATTGCAGCCGACGTGGAGCGGTATACTCTTGGCGAACTGCGTAAGGCTACCGAAAGTCTAAACTGTAAGTTTCCTGATCCCTTTGCCTCTTTGCTAGCAACTTCTTGTCTGAGTCTTGACTAACTGTTTTGGCAGTCATAGCGCTGAACCATGCGGAAGAGAACAAACGGATACACGAGCGGGTGCATGCTTTGACTCAGCTGTCCTCATCCGAAGAAATTTTCTAGCGGGAACACTCGAAGGCCTCAGCTATCGACAAATTTCAAGATCGAGTACACCAGGTCCACCAGTTCTTCGACAAGTGCTACAAGGCTATGAGGGTAGTTTGGAAAACAATGTTTCCTCTGAATGCAGTTCCTCCTACCCTCTTGACTTTGATGTCTGAATTTGGGAGCGCCAAGAAGGTTCGGGAGCTGGTAAGATCTCAAGTCTTTGCAGGGACCAAGTGCACGCTTGCCCTTGTGCTTGCTTGTTATCCTTCGGCTTGCTTGTTGTCTATCGCCAATGCAACTGGCGATCTCGAAGAATTGTACCCGAAGGTTTTGGCACCTGCCCATATAATTGTCGACGAGCTTGAGGAGATGTCAAAGGTACCTGAGGAAAAGGAAACTCCGCAAGTGTGATGTAAAGGTGTAAAATTACTTTTGTAAATTGTTTTGGCTAGTTCTTCCGAGTGTTCGGATTTTTGAGCCGCAACTTGTTTGTCTTGGTTAATACATGAATATGTACTTTTACCATGCCGTTGGCAAATACTGAAAGGGGCGAAGCTTAATTGCCCGTTGGATGTATGCGTACTAGTTGGTTAGCAAATCATTATGAGTGATCAGCTCGTGTTGCAGGTTTTGCTAAACCTGTTATATGCGCAACTTTGCTTTCAACCGTTTATAAATTTCGACAGTCATTCCCGAATTTTTCGGGTGTAATGATCCTGCCGATGAACCCGTTGTTCTCTGATATTTTCATAAGTGAAATATCAAGCGTGGGTTGTGTGTAAATTTTCCAAACTCTTGCTTTGTACGGCACTCGTAGAGGCATCTGAAGCAGAGGAGCGGATTGATGTCCTTATTCTTCTTTGCAGTGCCCGTAAAGGTTTTTGTCCTGTGCGCTATCTTCTGCCGCACGTTAAATTATGCCGCTTCTTGGCGGCAGCACGGTCATAGATGCTTTAGATTACTGCAATACTTTAACAAGAATTGGAACTTAAGTACTGATTGATAGGGTTAAATATGAAACTGGAGGGCGAAAACAAGAGGCCCTGTGTAAAGTAAAAGGGGAAAATTTAAGAACTAGGGGAGTGTTTTATCAAGAAAGGGGTTCTTCTCTTCTTCGGAAGGATCTTCTGATTTCTTCGTCATGCTGGGGGTCGCGACAGTGCTGTTGATTTCGCCAGATGCTTGAGCAGCAATTGTTAGTATCTTGCCGCCTCCTGCATCTTCTGCCGAAACTTTTTCTGCCGATGCTATTGCTGCTGGGCCTTCAGGAGTTGGCTTCTTCTTAATTTCCCTGTCGAGTTTTTCCTCCTTGATTTCTTGTATCGTCAACTTGGGCGGGTGGTCGACAGTATCTCGCCGTGGCCCAAATTTAGCAGCAATCCTTTGAAAGTCACGGTCACAATTGTCCGAGCGTGAAAAGCTCCCATAGACTGTGATGTTTGTTCCATTGTTCCCTGGCATCTTCAGCTTGAGGTATGCGTAGTGCGGCACGGCCATGAACTTGGCGTAAGCTGGTCTCCCGAGTATGGCGTGGTACTGCGATTCCCAGTTCACGACTTCAAACTCGATCTTCTCCTTTCTGAAGTTGTCGGGTTTACCGAAAACGACATTCAAGTAAGCTTTGCCAAGGGAATGCGCAGGTGAAGTAGGGAGTATCCCATGGAAACGAGTATCTGAGTCCTCCAGCATTCTCATGGTGATCCCCATACTTTGAATTGTGTCAAGGAATATCAAGTTGAGTCCACTTCCTCCATCCATGAAGACTTTGCTCATCTTGAATCCTCCTATCTGTGCTTCGACCACTAGGGCGGCATGCCCTGGCTTCGGTATGGTCATCGGGTGATCCATTCGACTGAACGTGATTTCCTGAGACGACCATTCAACATATTCGGGAATGTTCGCCATGACGCTTTCTGCCAGGTTGATCTCTCGGGTGAGCTTCTTCATCTCTCTCCTTGAAACACCTGTCCTGTGAATCATGTTCATTTGCCCACGTGGTGGTGGAAATGCCTCGTTGGGTTGATGAGGCTGAGCTTGCTGGACTTGATGCTGTGGTGGGGGTGGCGGTGGTGGTGGCGGTAGCTGTTTCTGGCCTGGCTGCTGGATGAGCTCGTGCATATCGAGGAACTGCCGACAATCCCTGAGCAGGTGGCTAGATTTTACTTTTCCATCCTTGGAATCGGTATAAGAATGCAGGTAGCAAGGGGCGTTGATCTGTTCAGCGTAAGGTAATTTGGGAGTTCTCTGAGGTCGCGGTTTATAGTTGCCACGGTTCCCAGAGTCGTTCTGATTGCCGTCCTGCCGATCGTCTCGCCTGTTGTCATACCGATCATCCTGTCGATCAGAATAACCTGCGGCCACCAGGTTGTTGTCATCATAACTGCGGTTCTTCCTTCTCTTACTCCGGTCCCTTCGACCACCCGAATCATTCTTCGGCTGGTCATCCTCTTCGTCGTCGCTGCGCTGTCGTGGTTTTCGGACATTGTCTTCACCATCGGCCCAGCTGTTGGCGATTTCCATTAGCTTGGTTATGGTCTTCGGCTTTTTGCGTCCAAGCTCTTCTATATAGCTTTCACGTCGGATGCCATCGCTAAAAGCGTCAATTGCCCTATCCACAGATACGTCTTCCGCAGCATTTAGGAGTTTGGTGAACCTCCCGATGTACGCACGCATCGACTCCTTCTGCTTCTGTTGGCAGTGTCGCAACTCCTCGATCCCGACGGGCCTCTTGTAGGTTGCTTGAAAGTTAGCAACAAAAGCTTCTACTAAGTCATCCCATGACTTGATGGAACCCTTCGGCAGCCCTCTGAGCCAGGCTCGTGCTGAGTCCTTTAGGTAAAGCTGCAGACATTGCATTGCTGCTATCTGATTCCCTTTTTGCAGAATTACTGTCTGCAGATAGTCCTCTATCCAGGATCTTGGCTCCTGCTGCCCATCGTATTTGGCAGCGTCGGTAGGTGTAGGTTTGAACTTTTTGGGTGGCATTGCCTCCCAAATTTTGTAGCTCAGACAGTCGGCTCCTCTAAGTTCGCCGTCGTTCTCCTGGGTCTCGTCCGAAGAATCGCTGTCAAGTTCTTCTCTCATGGCGCGTCGTCGCCTTGCTTTGTCAATCCTGCTCTGTGTGATTTCGTCCCGAGCGTCTCTTGCGCGATGTTTTGATCCGCTGGCCTGCAGGGTCTTCTCTTTCGGCGGAACTAGATTATGTCCTAGTATCGCAAGACTCTCCAAAGCACCGCGGTGGGCCTGAGCCATGGATCCTTCAGGACGCTGGTTAATGAGGTACGCTGCAAGGTTGGCCGTTACTCCTGCGACGGTTTTTGGCCGTGGCATGCCTGCGGTGTCCGTGGTCATAAAGGACTTGGTCAAGTTTGATGTTATCTCCCTTGCATCATCTTCCGAGAGCCTGGACATCCTCGATTGATGTTTGCCTCCTCCGTGGGTACTTCGGGAGGCGCTCCCCTGCGAGGCCCTTCATCGCTCGCTGGACCGGTCTACCGCAGATAGTCGTTTCTCGAGGGTGGCTTGCTCCTTAGACAGGCGCTCCCGATTTTTCTCCAATATGGAGCGGTAGGCGTTGAGCGTACCAACCGTGGTTCCCGCCGAAAGCGGTGTGTTGTTGAGCACGGCTGCCTTGGCTGCTGCCCACTCTTCTTCTGTGATGGTGTGGTCGCTGTTGTCATTGCTGGCGCTATCTCCGAAACTAGCCCGCCTGCTGGAACGGGGGGTGCGTTCCCCATCTCCCCTGTTAGCGACGTAGACTTGCAGGGGCGCCACTCTTCGGGTGTCTCCTCGGACGACGCTACCAAGGCTGTCCTCTCCCGACGAATAATAGGCGTTGCAGATGAATGGCGTGTCGCTTGACCCTAGCCCATGCCTGGTGTCGCAGTTTATGCAGTAGTACGAGGTCATCTCCGAGGGCATGGGGTCATCAGATCCAACTGACATGGAAGATGCCGAGCGAGGAGTCGATGGCGCGGACGGACTCGACGGGTTTTCTTGGCCATCCGAAAGGTCGGGTGTCGATGACGCACTTGGGCTTGTTGATCTGGGGATAGGAGATTCCAGTAGCCGGAGAATTCCTTCTGAGTTGACGTTGTAGTGGACGCTCCCGAACGCCATGTCCATGTTGCCTTGCAGACCAGAGAAGGTGGAGCGAGACGATTCGCTGTGCGGGGTAAATTCGTAGGAGCCAAGACGGATCGGGCTTCCCAGATGAGACGATGATGGTGCTGATGAAGCTGCTGATGACATGACGGGTTCAGCCGATGTCCGATCTTGTGCCGACAGGGTTCCCACAGACGGCGCCAATTGTCGAGGGTACTCCTCGCCAATGCCCTCCGATAGGGGCTTAGGGTTGACGGAATCCTGTAGGCTAACACGAGACATCGGTTCACAGACAAGCGGGGAGAGCGATTTACCCAGGTTCGGGGCCCTCGATGAGGTAAAACCCTTACGTCCTGCCTGTCTGTTCTTTAATTATGAAAACAATGGGTTACAATGGGGTGCCGAATAGATCGGCTGAGATCTAGGCGTGATTGCTGTTGCTAGGGTTACCTAGCTCTAAGCTTTTTCTGGCTAAGATTGCTAAAGTTGCTCGTGTCATTCGGCAGCCCCTCTCCTGGCCTTTATATAGGAGGCCAGATCTCAAGAGGTCTAACCGAATACGACTAGATTTACAGTAGTTTAGATCCAATCTTTCCTTGTTTGTTCGCTTCCTTGTCTTGCCCGTCAAGAGATCTTCTGGCGCGCCGACCTAGTGGCCCATCTAGCCTTCGGGTGTCATCATGGGCCTCCAGTTGGTCAATACAGGATAGGGTAACATCGGTTACTCGAAGGGTAATACCCACGTCATTGACCAAAAATATTAAAGACAAAATATTCAAATCTACAATATGAAATAAATATATTAGGAAAATATAGTTTATGGAGAATCTGTTGATATCGACTTGGTATAGTAAATGTTCACATTTTATAAACATTAATCAAACGTCAGTGTTGTTGACCTTTGACCAAATTTATTGTGACGCCCCAAAATCGGTACTATGAGGATTTCAGCGTTCCCGCCAAAATACATCCGAGTATGGATAAGAATACAAATGAAACTAAGAGTCCTGAGATAATCAAGTGTTGTCCGTAACTCTGCCTAGGCCAAGCCGAAAGGGTAACTTCGCTATCGTTATTCTTCATCATACTGATCTTCATACCTGCCCGGTTATGTCCCAAAGTAGCAATAAGTACGGATTCGTACTTAACAATACTTCAAGACGTGAAAGCATTCGTCAACCAGTCGTCGTTTGTACTTAAGGCACGCAAGGGATTTAGAGAATGCAAGAGGAACGTCATATGCAATATGGTGGGGTTAAGCGGCAGCGCGCAAGCACTAAAAACCTATAGAGACACTCTTCACTTACATGTGCTAGAATAGATAAGAGAGCATTTCCCTCCACCGTCATGGACGCCGGGGTGATTAATGCCTCCGTCAACTTCCCGCGTGGCCACACGGTTGCCACGCGCACCCTTGCAATTCCCGCGCGTAGCCTTTATTTCATACCCTAGCCGTGGCTATATGAAGGCTGGCACCGCGAGGGTGGGAGGGCAAAATCTAGTGGACCACATAGCTACCTGGGCCAGGATCAGCAAGATGGCACGCGAAAGCTTCCCTGACGACTCCAACGCGACGGTGATCGCCATTAAGAGACGTTCTAGGCCGAGGAAACTGTTGTCCATTTTCTTGGTTTGTGCATTTCCCGTTACGAATGCTGATCAGCAGCCTGATATCAGAACCAAAAAGGAACATATAAAACATAAGATGATTGAGTACAAATTCATCAGAGTGAACCAGATAAGACCAGTGTTCTTTTAGTGACAAACCAGTGATCTGGCCAACGGAGGGTCTCGTGACACTGGCTAAGCTAAACCAGAAAAAGGCTCAGACATGCCGCCAGGCGGCCTCATCGATCCGCAAACGATGTCCAAGTGGAAGGAGGTCCGTGAGAGTTTGTTCAAATCCTCAAGGGTGGCTTACCGCGACACGCGTGCGCAGCTCTCGGAAAGCTCATCGCTTGCGTGGTTGCTTACCAAACGCGTGCCTGAATAATTCTTTTAATCCATATTCTGAACTGTGCAAATTGCATTCGTTTCTGCAAGCTAGCTTTGCAAGTGGGCGCCTTCTTTAAACAGGGTGAATTCGTCATGCTGTAACAGAATTTGGTCGCCAATACAGCATCTGTTGAAAATATTGTCAACAACCTTGCTGTGAGCCAACTACCTTCATATTTCTGCAGACAAGTTTATTGCTGCTGGTTCTTTCATTTCTTTCCCTTTTTCTCAAGTGGTTGTGGTGACTCTCCAGGTGCAAGGCCAGCGAATAATGTGTAGTGGACTAGTTTAGCTGGCTACCTCTAGAACCCTAAACTGGTGTATCTTTGGAAGGCAGTGCGAGTGTGCCAGTCTGCCACCCAACTCAACCGTGTTAGGTGGCGTCCAGAGTCAACATTCCATAATCAAAACAATCTTTCTGCTTAACGGTCTGAACACTCAAGATATCAAGCAGTTGAGCAGCAACAATCCCGAGCATATGTAAGCCGTGCGATCGCCACATTTTGCTCACTCATGACCTCACCTGTAGATATATCGTGTCACGTGGGGATCCAAACCAATGTGGTTACTTGCAATACCTATCTCGCATTTCCACACGACATTTGGTACTAGTAAGAAGCCGGGATTTTATGGTAACCGGTTACTGAAGATAACCGTGTTGAACATAAATATAGTATCTAGCATCTTTCCATCAGATCGGTCTTTTCGAAAGCTTGGCTAGTGTACGTATCAGAGCAACTTCAAGACCATGCTCACGCAGTATTAAAAACAAAACAAAAAAGATTATGCGTCATATGCACTGAGCCCACGCTAAGTACTAAAATAGTCTAGACGTAAGGAGCAGTGTTTAATATAAACCCCAGTGGCATGGAGAGAATATAGATATGACACCATCGGCATTTGTTTCTAGCTTCATCCCTGCTATAAACTGTTCGATAAGTATTCAGATACCAGACAAGATTCTCAAACCATAATTAAATTTCAAACTCAATATTATCCAAACATTTTAAATATAATGTTTAGACGAGAAGGAGTCGGAAATCTCGGACATATAAGTAGGGGCATATCATCCAACAACACAACTACAACGATGAAATGCGGCTCATGAATGAAGTTGAGTCATATTATCATATTTACTTGAAAATTGAAAAGAGTGTATGGAATATATGGAATTTATCACCGTCGATGACAAGTCCTCTATACAAAGACTCCAAAACATTTACATGACATGCAGGGCACACAGGATCAGACTGACTGCCCGGACCCACATGTCAAAGACGATCTAAATCTTTAAGAGGCCAGGGCAAAAAGGCAGAACATTCACAAAATGGGGCAATTTGGATGAAAATTTACTAAATTTGGGTAATTAGTGTCACAAATGATAAATGAGGGGGTAAAAACTGGAATTAACTCAATAAAAATAAGTTGGGGCATATAGTTATACCTTAGGGAAAATACATATGGTTTACATTGAACTAACCAATTAGGCCAGTTCAAACAAATTCGATGGATCGAGATTGTTTGCTCGATAGATTCATTTACCGGAGGGGCTGGAAATTCCGATTATCATTCAGCTAGTTCATAAAACGGGTTTGGATACGTGTGAACTGTGAACCTGCGACATTTCGTTTTGAAACGATGAACGTGCCACTTATTTTCAAGAAGCCGAGCATAGTGTGTTTCTGATGATTGGCTTATTGCAGTAGTGTGATTTTTTTTTCTTGGAGACAAGAATTAGTGTGTTTCTCATGTAATCACTGTCTTATAGATAGTTGGATGGCGCTAATAATGTGCAGTAGTTAAACATGGCTGTAGGACATGGTGGTTCTTGACGCCCGCTGTGACGCACGCACGCCCTCCGGCCCGCCGCCATACATCATACAAGTCTTGGTTTCGGCTCGCCTTGCTCAGCATCAGATCAGAGAGAACCTTCCTTTCTGGACACTCCCAGTCCCAGAGAGGAGATGCGCATCCGAGCAGCATACACCAATGCCAAATGCCAGCACAGGTGCATGCACTTGAGGATAAACCTGACTAGTGGGTCCAGGATGAGTAAACAAAAATCTTGGCCAGAGACAAACACCCGGGCTTGTTTTTGCCTGGTTGTCATGGTCAGTCTGCCGTGTCGAACTGCTGCTTCGGTCGCTCTACACGCTACGCTGCGTTAGTGCTTACGCATCCAGTAAAAAAGGCCACGAAATCATACCAAACCTTTAAACAAAAAAGAAATGGAAGATACTAGATCCGTCCTGCTTCACTGATCGGATGACCGTAACTTTTAGAGTTGGACTATTCGACGGCGACGTGCCCCGCAAGCGCAGCAAACAGGATCCGCAGGCAGTTTCCTAATTGAGCTCGTGCCTTTTTACACATCGTGGACCGACGGCAGCTTGCTCGATCGAGTCTTCTTCTTTGTGCATGCATGCTGCTCTTGTTCTGTCCTTGGTGTTTCAGTCAATTGAGGTATGAAAAGCAAGGACCAACTAAAAATAGTCTCTAAATTTAACCACCAGGTGTTCCTCTCTTGTCTCATGTCTTCTTACTGAATTCACCAAATCGGATGTCGTCTGCTCTGGGTGGTAATTGCATATACCAGCAACTCTTCGTAGCAAAGTTGCGTAAACCAGTGACTACGTTTTGTTTTTGCACAAACCAGTGACCCTACATGTTATCTAGTGCATGGAACTCTAATGATCAGCTTACACGGTTTAATACAAATCTTACAAAGGAGGTCAACCTTAGAGGTCACATGGCCGAAGGAAAAAAAAAGGTCGGTTATATTACCCGAGCAATTGTATATCACATATCTTTTTTAGTTTTTCAGTTTTTATATCACCTCAATTTTCCCCAAAACTTCAAATAAAACTTCAAATGAAATTCAAACTTTGACACATATTAAACATCGACAACTCAACACGAATAGTTTATTCATAGAAAGTTCGACACATAGACGCTACACTCTACAGTAGATTAAACCACACCGCACCGCTTAGCAGTTTCCCCCAAAAAAATGCCTCTCCGCCGCCGAGATGCCACCACAACATCGTGTCCGGAGCAACGACGGTTTCTAGGCGATGCGTCGCGAGCAGTAGCGACAAGTTCGATGCCTATACATGTGCATGTTCATCCGGCGGGCCGATGAGGCGTCCATGGCGCGCCGCTCACCCAGAGAACATGGCGAGTGAGCTCAAATACTACGCCCAACTTGCCGCCGAGCAAGCTGTTGCAGCAGTTGCGGCAACAGGTGCTTCGTCTTGTGTCGCCGGTCCATCCACCGTCGCTCACGACATCTCCTCGGATACAGAGATGGACAACGACTCATCGGAGTCACTTATCCGCGAATGTGACGAGGAGGAATCGGAGGACATCGAATTTTGGGACTAGATTGTAGGTTGAAGATGAAGTGTCGTGTGTCGAGAGTCTAGTAGAATCACTACAGGAATGGCGTGCTACGCCAACGTCCCCTAGCCCTCGGCATAGCTTTAAAAGGCCCTCGGCGTAGGCTAAGCTGAGGGCAGCCATCGGCGTAGCTCCTCGGGCAAGGTCTGCCTCGGGTTAGCCACGTGTGCCGTCGGCATAGACACGGCCTCTGGCGTAGCTGTGATACACCGACGGTGGCCATCGACGTAGGCCACGCCGTCCCGTCCGTTAACCTCAAAAAATTTGATTTTTTTTTTTTTTGATTTTTTGAAATATTATATATTTTTCCGACTTCGTATGCAACCAGAAATACCGTTTTACCGATACATGACGCAATTTTGCAAAAAATATCGAGATTCATTTTTGTTAAATTCTCTTGCAACTAGATGAAATAACACATGGACAACTCGAAAGATTTTATTTTTAGAATTTTCATCATTTTCTGCCATTCAGTTAAAAGTTAAAAAGGCGATCCACAAGGGGTGCTTGGAGGGAAAACTTTCAACCTCTACGTCGAGGATGGCCGTCAGCGTAGTTAAAAAAAGAGGAGAATGCTATGCCAAGGGTGACCGTCGGCGTAGCCTTGACGCCATGACAGCGCCATCATGGCCTAAGTTTGGTTGGCTGTATGCGCAGGCCTACGCCGGCGGCCAGCGATCTGCCGAGGGTAGCCGTTGGCGTAGCGTTTCCTAAGCCGAGGGCATCGCTACGCCGACGACCCTTTTGGCGGTCTGACCTGGAGGCCCGTACACCGACGGCCGCGACTTTTGGCCGTCGGCGTATGAGGGTGACCATCGGCGCAGTGAATCAATTGTTGAGTGTAGCGGCTATGTAACAACTATCCGTGTCGAGTTGTCAAAGTTTGAATTTCATTTGAAGTTTTGGAAAAAAATCAGGTGATATAAAAACTGAAAAATTAAAAAATATGTGATATATAATTGCTCGGGTGATATATATTATTCATCTGTTGAGGATGCTCATACGGTAGAAGAAGTTGGTTCGGCTGCTCTAGCCCGACCGACCCCATTTTTTCTTCGGCCATGTAACCTTAAAGGTGAACCTGCTTTATCAAATTTGTTATTAAACTTTGTAATCTGATCATTAGAGCTCCATGTAATCGATAACATGTAAAGTTACTGGTCTGTGCAAAAACCAAATCGTAGTCACTGGTTTGCGCAACTTTTGCACGAAGAGTTGCTTGTATATGAAATTACCTCCTGCTCTGGCGATTCCGACCGAGCGTCCTGTTTATGGCGGGACCTTCTCGATCCCCTCCCATGGCGGGCCATGGCCGCTAGCGTGGAAGCCACACACGTCGCGCGGAGGGAGCTCTCGACACCCACCTCCTCCCCTGTACTCCGCAGCTCCACTCGCATCCCCCGCACAAGCCTTCTCTAGTAAGCTTCTCCCACTTAGATCTGCGGCGAGTCGGCAGCTAACTCTAGCGACGGTGCCGTCGGATGGCGGAGAGGCGGCGCAAGGGGAAGGGATGTTCGCGGAGGCTGGAGTTGGAGAGGGGCCAGGTGGCGGCAGAGCATCCAGAGCAGCCGGAGTTTGTAGCGGCTGGCGTTGGAGATTGGGGAAGGTTTGGGCTGCGGTCGCCGAGATGTCCGCCCCAGCTCCATCTCCAGCTCCGACAGCAAGCAAGTTTCGCGTCGGTTCCATCGTCATCAACACCCCGCGCTTCGGCGGGCACCAAAGCTGTGGTAGAGCCTCTTGCAGAGGCGCAGGTGATGAAGCCTGGTCCGAGGAAGTTTGTCAAGTTGTCCAAGCTGATGGCGTTGTTGAGCTCATCGGAGGAGGATCCTCTGTGGGAGGATTCGCAATCTGAATCGGATCAAAGCTGCCGTACGCTGAAGCCGAAGATGGGGAGGCCCAGGAAGGTGCGAACCCCGTTCGAGCTTGCTCAGGAAGCGGCTCATTACAGAGTGCTCGAGGCTTGAACTTCAACAAGATTCAGTCGGTCAATGGCCTGATTAAGTTCAGCTATCACACTAGGTACTTGGAGGAGATCGTACACCAGCTGAGGAAGTTCCCGCCAGGGAACTAACTGAATGTTCCCATCTAGTTCATGTAGATAAGCTCCTGCAAGTACAGATGCCTCCAATGGCTGGAACTACTCAAACTTCTAGAAGGATGGGGCAGAGGAAGCTCAAAACATCGAGATTAGCGCTGTGGAGGGGTCCAAAGATCAGTGAGGTGCACCATGCATGTGTGTGGTGGAGATTGCACACATGAGGTCGAATGCTTTTTCCAACAGCTTTGGCATATTCCATGGCATCCTACTTGCCCTCCTCCTTGCAAGCCCAGTATAAAAAAGCAAGCCCTGCTCCTTTAGGGTTCCTCTTTTGGCCTCTTGGGTGGCGGCGGAGGAGAATTCAGGGGAGAGCTGCCTAGGAGTAGAATTTTGTCCTGTAGATATCCAAGAAACCATGGCTGGTCATGGTGGTTACAAGGGTAGAGGTAGAGGAGGAGGTGAAAATAATCAGGAGCAGTGGCAGCAGTCTAGGCAGATGCAACCACAATTCCAGCAGCAACCACAGATGCATATGGATTTTGGTCAGCCTGGTGCTTTTGGTTTTCCAAACAACAGTTTGGTTTATTCTAGGTCCTATGCCTCCACCCTGGGCCTTCAATTGAGCTTACCCACAGTTTCCTCCCAACCCTACTTATGGTTTGCAATCAAATCAATGACTTGCTTCTCAGCAGCCTGGGTTCCAGCAGCAACCTCAACAACAACAGGGGCAGCAGCAACAACAACAACAGCAGCAACCGCAGACAAACATGGGAGGAGATATGGCTGGCTGGCCAAATAATTCAACCAAGGGGAAGAAGAAACTGGTGACAGCCCAGCAGAATCAATCTCCCTCTGCTGTCTCCTCAACTGCTGCTAAGATGAGTTACACTAGCTCTATCTACATGTGTTGTGGGGAGCCTGGACATCATCAAGCCTCCTGTGCCAAAACCCCAATGTGTTTCATCTACAAGGCCACTAATCACTTGGTGGGTGATTGTCCTATCAGGAAGAGGCCTCACCAGATGGCTAAATATGTTATAGTGGTGCACCAGGCCTAGGATTCTACCATATTGAGATGCCTAAAACTGTGATCAACCCAGTTGGATCTACAAAGAATTGTGGGATTATGATCATAGAAGGAGGTGAAGTTACTAGAGAGGAACTATGCTCTGAATTTTCCTAGATCTACAAGACCAACTAGTCCTGGCAGATTAGGGAACTGGGGCAATCAGATGTCTACCTGGTCAAGTTCCCTCCTCAACTCAAGGTAGAGGAAGTTATTGGCTATCCAAGGTTTGGTCTTAAGAAGAAAGGAATCTGGGTGAAAGTTGAAGCTTGGAATGATGACCTGAACCTGTAGAAGTTCTCAAAGAAGCTTGGATAAAAGTTACTGGCCTGTAAACCAAGTGGTGTGAATGGAACAGTCTTGATCAAGCTGTCTATGTTTGTGATTTGCTTTTGGAGGTAGATTGGCTTAGTGTGTTTAGGAACAATGCTCAGGAAGTCAGGGTGAAGGTTAGTTGCAAAAATCCATCCAAATTGCCTCCTGGAAGATTGTTTGGCTTCCATGGAAACCTGTTTCACCTAGGTTTCACTCTGGAGAGTGTTGTGCCCACTGGTGATGACAATGATGGCCTACTAGGAGAGGAACTAGAAGATCAAAGTAAGAAAGATGTTGAGGGGAGTAACCAAGGTGGCCAAGACAATGGAGGGACTTCTGGACCTCCTACCAGACCACAATCTCTCTTGGTAACATCAATCAAGCTTCTGTAAATGACCAATATAATCAGAAGGATCAGGGTATGGAGGTTCCTCCTGGTGATGTTTGTTCTCCTGAGGGTGCAAGAGCCTTTGCTGTTTA
Source organism: Lolium rigidum (assembly GCF_022539505.1). Lineage (NCBI taxonomy): Eukaryota > Viridiplantae > Streptophyta > Magnoliopsida > Poales > Poaceae > Lolium > Lolium rigidum. The sequence continues at coordinate 130,979,125 of NC_061513.1, forward strand.
ACAGTTGCTTCTACATAAAGGACTGGTAGAAACAAAATGGTGCATTTGTTTGGGATAAGACCCCAGCTTCTGTTGTTGTGAATGAGGAGGTGAAGATATCCTGGTATAGTGAGAAAATGCACAAGAAAAATATAAACCAAATGATTGAGGAGTCTGCTGAACAAGAGGTGGAGCTGCCAGATGATACCATGCCAGATATTGAAATTCCCTCCAGGATTCCTATGCAAGAGACAAATGTACCTGCAAAAAAGAAATCCAAATGGGGCCCTGTGCAACCTGTCAGACAAAGCAGCAGAATTGACAGAATCAAGAATATTATGGAGAAACCTCAGGAGATGAACAAAATCAACAATCTGGAGATTTCAAGGATGAAAGGTATAATGTCTATTAATCCCTTTAATGTTTTACAATTTGACGAAGTAGATAATGTTGCCAAAATAGTTGGTGTTAATATAGATGATGATAGTGATAGTATGCGCTCTGCTTGTTCTTCCCGTAGAACTGGTTCCTTGTTGGATAAGGATCAGCATGAAGAGCTAGCCGAGGGATGGATAGATGTGATTACGTAATCTCGGGGCAAGCACCCCAAGAAATTTTATCCATGATTTGTGGTTTCTGGAATAGCAGGAGTATTTTTGCTACTGGTAGGAAAATTTTCATAGATGATAATCTAGTGCCTTTGAATTTAGATTACATTAGCTTCCAAGAAACTAAAAAGGAAGAATTACAAATTCTTTCTTGAAGAATTTATTAGGCAATATAAATTTTGTTTGGAATCACTTGCCAGCCATAGGTACTGCTGGAGTTATTCTAGTAGGAATCAATGCTGATCTCCTGGAGGTCTTATCCTGGGAGATTAAAAAAAATCTGTTTGTGTTGTAGTTAAGAATAGGAGAAATGATTTAATTTGTAGCATTACTAATGTCTATGGTTCTTCCTATGAGGAGAAAAAACAAGAGTTCATTTTTGAACTTCATGAGCTTTTCCTTAACTGGGAGGAACCTGCTCTTATTGGTGGTGACTTTAATTTAGTTAGATTTATTGAAGATAAAAGTAATGGTAATGTATACTTTAAATTTGCAGATAAATTCAATGCCTGGATAGAATTATGGGGTCTTATAGAAATTGGAGTCTCTGGTAGAAACTACACCTGGGGGAATAATCAAGAGAACCTTGTTATGTGTAAGTTAGATAGAATTTTCTGTACTACATCATTTGATGAAAAATTTTCTTTAGCTAATGCTAGGGTTCTATCAAGATCAAGTACTAGTAATCACACCCTACTAATATGGGAATCTTGTGATACTAGAATCCCCAAAAAGGAGGTTTTAAATTCGAAAAATGGTGGTTGGCTATTCCTGAGTTTACAGAGCTCGTTATTAAAGCCTGGGCTCTAGAGGTTAATAGAAATAATGTAGTGGATATCTGGCAGGAAAAGCTTAGGATGTTTAGAAGACTGTCAGGAGGATGGAGTAGTAACTTTGAAGCTGCCGCTAGAAAACGAAAAAAAGAGCTGATGCTAGAATATGATGCTCTTGATATTAAATCTGAAACATGTGTCCTCTCCACTCTAGAGAGAGAGAGAGATGGGATTTTATTCTTAGAGAACCAAATACGTTTTGGATTCTTTAGGAAACTAAGGCTAGACAAATATCTAGGGATAGAAATATTCTAGAAGGTGACAGAAATACTGCCTACTTCCATGATGTTGCTAACCAGAGAAGAAGGAAGAAGTTAATACATGTGTTAGATGGACCTTATGGTCCTGTTACTAATAATAAAGATATGCTTAAGGTGACCATAGATTATTATAAAGATCTGTTTAAGGATGAAGCAAGACCAGACATTAGATTACAGGATAACTTTTTCTTAGAGAATGAGAAAGTATCTATAGAGGAGAATATTATGCTAGGGAGTGCTTTTACTGGGAAAGAAGTTAAGGTAGCTGTTTTTGGACCATATGCTGATGGAACACCTGGTCCAGATGGTTTGTCCTTTATGTTTTACGAAATTCTGGGATATAATTGAAAAGGACTTGATAGATATGTTCAATGCTTGGTTTAGGGATGACTTAGACCTGTATAGATTAAACCTTTCCATGATAACCCTCATTCAAAAAGAAAATGAGGCTAGATCTATGAAAAAGTTTAGGCCTATTAGTTTATTAAACTGTTCCTTTAAGATTTTTACTAAAGTCTGAACTAATAGATTAGCTAAAATCATTGATAGACTTATTTCTTACCACCAATCTGCCTATATATATTAGAGGGAGGTTTATATTAGAAAGTGTGGTCACTGCTCATGAGGTGATTCATGAGGTCCATAGGAATAAGGATAAAAGGTCTAGTGCTGAAACTTGATTATGAAACGGCTTATGATAAGGTTAACCTTGAATTCCTCTATGAAGTCCTAGAACTTAGGGGATTCAACCCCATTTTCATCCGATTTATTAAACAGATTACCTAAGTGGGATCTGTAGGGGTAAAAGTAAATTACATAGAAGGTGATTTCTTCCTAACAGGAAAAGGATTGAGACAGGGGACCCCATTGCCCCTCTCTTATTCAATCGCATTGTTGATGTTTTACTATAGAATGCTAGTGAAAGGAACTGAAGGAAATTTAATTTGTGGTCTTTGCCCCAATTTTCTTCCTGGAGGTGTTGTCAGCCTTCAATATTCTGATGATACTTTACTGTTTCTTAAAAATGATCGCAGAGTTGCTCTAAATTTGAGGTGGATTCTCACCTGTTTTGAACAAATCTCTAGCATGAGAATAAACTTTCATAAAAGTGAACTTATTCCCATTAATTTGGATGCTGTAGAAACACAACCTTTCCTTGACATATTCCAATGTGTCATGGGGAAATTCCCTGTTAAATATAGGTATTCCTTTGCATTATGATAGACTTAGGAGGGAAGATTTTATAGCCTCTTATAGAAAATATCCTTAAAAGAATCACTGGGTGGAGAGAGAAACTTCTATCCTCTGTTGCCAAAAGAATTCTTATACAAGCATGCCTAGCTAGTATTCCCATTTATTTGCTTTCTTTTTTAAAATTCCCAAAGTGGGCTTTACATTTAATAGATACACAGATGGCTAACTTCATGTGGAATGATGAAGAGGGCAATCGTAAGATTCACTTAGCTAATTGGCCTTCCATCTGCATGAAAAAAGATTTTGAAGGATTGGGAATTCCAAACTTGCAAGATTTAAATATCTGTTTGATTGGTTCTTGGATTAAAAGATACATCCAGAGTGAAGGAGCACTATGGAGGAAAGTTCTAGATGCTAAATATAATACAAAAAAATCTGAACATACTGTCATGCCATGACCTCCACCCTTCCACTTTTTGGAAAGGGGTTGTTGTGGATATACTTCATAGGTATACCATCGACATGGTCCGATTCCGGCAAGCCCGGGTGGCCCACAGATGGTGGTGATGGCATATGGCCCACCGGGCGGCCCAGTTGTTGTTGATCAAGATGGAAGATGTCCAACCCAGGAACAAGGAGCTGGATCCCAACCGACCTATGAGGTAGCCGGATCCGAACCGCCCTACGAAGGTAGCCGGATCCGAACCGCCCTACGAAGGTAGCCGGATCCGAACCGACCTACAGAGGTACCCGGATCCGAACCGACCTACAGAAGTACCCGGATCCGAAGAGGTCTATGCCAGGAGTCAGATCCGTGAAGGCCCATGAAGGAAGCCGGATCCATGATGACAAGTTAGAAATAGGTGGATCCTTGACGTTCACGGCAATGTAATATTCCGTAGTTAGGCAACTTGTATTCCGGGTAGGACTCTCCGTAGAAACCCTAGATCCAGGCGCCTATATAAGCCGGATCCTGGGAGCTCTAGAGGCAGATCTCGAGCTAGAAGCGAAACAACCACAACTCATTGTAACAACGCGAAAGCGCCCAGATAATTCCAGACAAGCAGCAGTAGGCCCTGTCATCGAGCAGGTGTTCCGAAGCTGGGTAAATCGCGTACCACCGTCCCGAGGACTCTCCGCCCGATGGCCCCTACTTCTTCTCCCCTCCATGAGGATCCCTCCTCCGGAGTACCGTCGAATAGGCAACGACAGGGGTTATGTGGGCATGAAAGGCAGTAAAATTCGGATATAAATGGAAAGTTGGTAATGGTAGATCCATAAAATTTTGGGAAGATATCTGATTTGGAAATTCTCCTTTAGCTACTCAATTCTGGGATTTGTATTTTGTTTCTAATCAACAAAATAAAACCATTTCAGAGATTTCGGATGGCCATGAGATTAGGATTAATTTAGAAGGACTTTTACTGATGATGTGATGATTCAATGGTATGAACTACTAGAGATTGCTAGATCCATTTCTTTCTCCCTGGAAGAGGATCAACTTATTTGGCAATACGTAAAACTCTTCTGGTATTTATTCCTCTAGTTCTCTATATGCTATAATCAATTTTAGAGGGATTATCCCTATATATCTACTTGTTGTGTGGAAGCTCAAAATCCTCCCCCCCCTCCCCAGGATTGAAGTTTTCCTCTGGCTCTTCTCCCAGAATAAAATCATGACTAGAGATAATCTGAGAGCTAGAGGTATGCCAAAACCTATGGAATGTGAGATGTGTACTGAATTTGAGACAATACATCATCTTATGTTAGACTGTATTTTTGCTAGAGCCCTTTGGGATCTTTTTTAAGAGGTTTTTGATGTGCAACTAAATGGCTTTGTAACAAGAAATTCATGCATTTCAATGTAGTTCCCTCTGCTGTCCTGTCGGGTTTATGGCCGAATAGAAAGAACTTTATGTTTAATAAGACAACATGGATTAATGTGAAACAGGTGTGGCGACTGGTTTTCTTCCTCCTTTGAGATTGGAAGAAACCTTTCAAGGATCTAGAAAGTGGAAAAAGCGCTCAATTCATGGACCTGCTGCTGGCCAATTTGAATGCTCCACTATGCCTCCCCGTGGGGTAAGATGCCCCTCCTTCGACTGGATCTCCACCTCGGACTCGAGCTTTGAAGGGCGGGTGACAATGACGTATTTCCGGGACAATCCTGGTGAATCTCACAAGATCCATGTGGTGATGTGATCAAAAACCAGTGGAATGCATCCAAGGTGTGGTCGAGTGTGGGAGCAAATTCAAATTGGCACATGGGGTCCTTCTCTGAGCTGTAGCCAAGATAGTTGAACTATCCTTTATGTGTTTGTTGTTGTAATGTTGTGGCGTTCTTTTTTGTTTTGCTGGTATTTTGGGAGTAGTTGGGATGAAAGTTGCTCCCCCAGCAAAATGAAAATTAAGTCAAAAAAAAAAACAAACTTAGGTTGCATTTCCTTCCCAGTTTTTAGTAGTGAACTTTCTTTTACTTTCCTTAAATGGAGCCGGAAAGAGATCCATGTTGATCTAAAAAAAATTAACCACCAGGTCGCACTTGGACCTTCGAGCGCAGAACGAGATATGCATGCCCGACTTTCACTGCATGGTGTTCTACAAACATATGTAAGAGGTGAGTTTTTTTTATTGGTCGCTGACGACTGACGAGCAATGTCAAGGACACCTAGAGCTCATAACTGGCAGATCTGAGAGTTGGGTTAGGGAGACCCAGCGGGCTGACGTACTTTTTTCTCCTCCGTCATAGATGTCGTGGTGATTAATGCTTGCGTCAGCTTCCCACACGACCGTCGGTTCCCATGCATGCTCCGTCAATTCTCGCGTGTAGCCTTTGTTTCCCGTCATGGCTGTGGCTATATAAGGGCTGCTACCGGGGAGAGAGGGGAAACCCTAGAAGATCGCAACGATACCTAGGTCAGGATCTACCGTGACCCAATATATCACTACATGTTGTAGTAGGCAAGTCATTGACATAACATCAATGAAACACCGTGTCACTAGTATTATATTTCTTAAAGTGGTACAACAGAAACATTGCGGGTCCAAGGTATGTCTTTACAACTCCTATTCTTCCTCAAAGATCAACACAGCCTCCTAGTTATAATAAGGTAAATCTACAAATAAGACTTCAGAAGATCAACTCGTAGACTAGACATATCACTAGCTCTATCTATAGAGGTACTAAGCTTGCTAACGAAAGATGTTCTAGGATAAGGGAATTGGTTCCCTCGTATTTCTAGTGTATGTTTGCACCGTGATATATATATATATAAGTTGACTTTGTTGACTGAAAATCCTGAAAGCCCAAACTTCCAGCACATTTGAGCACATTCATATTTTCCCATAAATGCCAATACATCCTTCGTTTATCTCCATATTCAATTTGGAGCGAAACCCTTAGTGAGTTTGAATTTAACTCATAGAATTAGTTGGTAGAGACCCAATCACACATTTTAACAAAGGTTCCTTCCCTCCAAAGGAAACCAAATTTTCACACCAGCCTTTAACTCGTGATCTAGCTCTTTCAATGATGATCAAAGTTCTGGTCTATGAGGAGGCCAGAAGTACTAGGCAACCCCAAGTACATTTTAACAGAGCTTCACGATCAATACTATATCATTAGACAAACGAGAAGAAGACAACTAGGACTAAAAAAATATAGAGCTTTTTTCTATTTGTTCATACATTGTCCAGAGCCATTAGCATCGATAGCTAAAAAAATCCAAAACAAAATCACTTCTAATGTCCACTTAAAGAACAATAGACTATCATCATCCAATAATAAATGAAATATCCATGGATAGTTGTAGCTGATTCTTGTTCCTTCGTAGCATTTAGGCTATCTTCAAATTGTGTGTCTCCGAAGGGTGGGCCAACGTGGTGGGTAATCGGTTTGGTTCCACATAAAAACCGTTGGTTGAGGCTTTTTTATGCAGTGTCTAAAGTAACCAACTAAGAACGAAACCAGCGATGGCACCTAAACCCTTCCAAAAAAGAGGGGGGCAGTGCCCCCACCCCCGTCCTGCTGCAAATGAGTGAAACACATACAAAGTAGATGGTTAAGACCCTCCGAGGCCGACGGCTACTTCGTGGGGCATTAGTGGCCACCATGTAAAAACACCCATCACAGATTTACAAGTATAGCTATCAATGTGAATGTGACTGCCGCAAGAAGAAGTTAGTGTTGGAGATACGCTCAAGAGGCAATAATAAAGTGGTTCCTATTATATCTTTGTGTTTATGATAAATGTTTATATCTTATGATATAATTGTATTAACTGGAAACATTGATACACATGTGTTTTGTAAATAAACTGGACTCCCTAGTAAGCCTCTCGTTTAACTAGCTTATTTATTAGTTGATGATCAAGGTTTCTTGGTCATGAACATTGGATGTTATTAATAACACGATCATGTCATTAGGAGAATGATATGATGGACACACACTCATAGTAAGCATAGCAATAAGATCAAGTTATTGAGTTGGTTTTTCTATAGCTCGTAAATGCATAATTACTTAATGCTTAGACCATGAGATTGTGTTAATCACTAACATCGGAGGAAAACTTTGATGACATCAAATGTCACACCGTAGCAGTGTGTTGGAGATATGCCCAAGAGGCAATAATAAAAGTGGTTATTATATATCTTTATGTTTATGATAAATGTTTATATACCATGCTATAATTGTATTAACCGAAACATTGATACATGTGTGATATGTAAACAACAAAGAGTCCCTAGTATGCCTCTTAACTAGCTTGTTGATTAATAGATGATTAGTTTCATAATCATGAACATTGGATGTTATTAATAATAGGGTTATATCATTATATGAATGATGTAATGGACACACCCAATTAAGCGTAGCATAAGATCTCGTCATTAAGTTATTTGCTATAAGCTTTCGATACATAGTTACCTAGTCCTTATGACCATGAGATCATATAAATCACTTATACCGGAAAGGTACTTTGATTACATCAAACGCCACTGCGTAAATGGGTGGTTATAAAGGTGGGATTAAGTATCCGGAAAGTATGAGTTGAGGCATATGGATCAACAGTGGGATTTGTCCATCCCGATGACGGATAGATATACTCTGGGCCCTCTCGGTGGAATGTCGTCTAATGTCTTGCAAGCATATGAATAAGTTCATAAGAGACCACATACCACGGTACGAGTAAAGAGTACTTGTCGTGAGACGAGGTTGAACAAGGTATAGAGTGATACCGATGATCAAACCTCGGACAAGTAAAATATCGCGTGACAAAGGGAATTGGTATCGTATGTGAATGGTTCATTCGATCACTAAAGTCATCGTTGAATATGTGGGAGCCATTATGGATCTCCAGATCCCGCTATTGGTTATTGGTCGGAGTGAGTACTCAACCATGTCCGCATAGTTCGCGAACCGTAGGGTGACACACTTAAAGTTGGATGTTGAAATGGTAGAACTTGAATATGGAATGGAGTTCGAATATTTGTTCGGAGTCCGGGATAAGATCCCGGACATCACGAGGAGTTCCGGAATGGTCCGGAGAATAAGATTCATATATAGGATGTCATTTTATGTGAATTAAAATGATGCGGAAGGTTCTATGGAAGGTTCTAGAAGGTTCTAGAAAAGTCCGGAAGAAACCACCAAGGAAGGTGGAGTCCACATGGGACTCCACCTCCATGGCCGGCCAACCCTAGTGGGGAGGAGTCCCAAGTGGACTCCCGCCTAGGGGCCGGCCACCCCCCCATATGGGAGGTGGAACTCCCACCTCTAGTGGGAGTCCTAGCTTGGCTAGGTTTCCCCACCATATGGAAGGTTTTTGGTTCGGGTCTTATTCGAAGACTTGGAGACCAACACTTGGGCTTCCACCTATATAATGAGGGGCCAAGGGGAGGGGGCCGGCCACCCCAAGACCACAAGCTGGCCGCCCCATTGAAGTGGCCGGTGATGTCTACGGGAGCTTCTATTCTTGTAGACAGTGTTGGGCCTCCAAGAGCAGAGGTTTGTAGAACAGCAGCAAGTTTTCCCTTAAGTGGATCACCCAAGGTTTATCGAACTCAGGGAGGAAGAGGTCAAAGATATCCCTCTCATGCAACCACTGCAACCACAAAGCAAGAAGTCTCTTGTGTCCCCAACACACCTAATAGGTGCACTAGTTCGACGAAGAGATAGTGAAATACAGGTGGTATGAATAAATAGTAGCAGTAGCAACGACACCGAGAAAAGTGCTTTGCCCGGGACGGTAAACAAGCGGTAGTAACGCAGCGGTAGTAACGCGATAAAACGGTAAACAAGCAGCGATAGCGATATTTAGGAACAAGGCCTAGGGATTAGACTTTCACTAGTGGACACTCTCAACATTGATCACATAACAGAATAGATAAATGCATACTCTACACTCTTGTTGGATGATGAACACATTGCGTAGGATTACACGAATCCTCAATGCCGGAGTTAACAAGCTCCACAATTCAATGTTCATATTTAAATAACCTTAGAGTGCATGAAAGATCAATTCGACTAAACCAAGTACTAACATAGCATGCACACTTGTCACCTTCATGCTAAGAAAGGAGGAATAGATCATATCAATACTATCATAGCAATAGTTAACTTCATAATCTACAAGAGATCATAATCATAGCATACGCCAAGTACTAACACGGATGCACACCTTTGTCACCATTACACCGTGCGGGAGGAATAAAACTACTTTAATAACATCACTAGAGTAGCACATAGATAAATTGTGATACAAACACATTGCAATCATAAAGAGATATAAATAAGCACTTCACTATGCCATTCATAACGAGTGAATAAGTATTACGTGAAATATAGCCTAAGAGACCCACACGGTGCACACCTTGTCACCTTTACACACGTGGGACAAGGAGTCTCCGGAGATCACATAAGTAAAATTCACTTGACTAGCATAACGACATCTAGATTACAATCATCATCATATGGATCTCAATCATGTAAGGCAGCTCATGAGACCATTGTATAGAAGTACATAGAGAGAGAGATGAACCACATAGCTACCGGTACAGCCCCGAGCCTCGATGGAGAACTACTCCCTCCTCATGGGAGACAGCAGCGTTGATGGAGATGGCGGTGATGTCGATGGAGGAGCCTTCCGGGGGCACTTCCCTGCTCCGGCAGCATGCCGGAACAGAGACTCCTATCCCCCAGATCTTGGCTTCGCGATGGCGGCGGCTACAGAAGGTTTCTGTGGGTTTCGTTGAACGTATCAGGGTTTTCGCGACGGAGGCTTTAAATAGGCGGAAGGGAGGCGTCAGAGGGCTTGTGGGGCCACCACACCATAGGGTGGTGCGGCCAGGACCTGGGCCGCGCCACCTGCATGTGTGGGGCCCACAAGGCCCTCCTCTGGCAGCTCTCGGGTGTTCTGGAAGCTCCCGGGGATTCTAAGATGCTGGGCGTTGATTTCGTCCAATTCCGAGAATATTTCCTTACTAGGATTTCTGAAACCAAAAACAGCAGAAAACAGGAACTGGCACTGCGGCATCTCGTCAATAGGTTAGTTCAAGAAAATGCATAAATATGACATAAAGTATGCATAAAACATGTAGGTATCATCAATAAAGTAGCATGGAACATAAGAAATTATCGATACGTCGGAGACGTATCAGCATCCCCAAGCTTAGTTCCTGCTCGTCCCGAGCAGGTAAACGATAACAAAGATAATTTCTGAAGTGACATGCCATCATAACCTTGATCATAATATTGTAAGCATATGTAATGAATGCAGCGATCAAAACAATGGTAATGACATGAGTAAACAACTGAATCATAAAACAAAGACTTTTCATGAATAGTACTTAAAGACAAGCATCAATAAGTCTTGCATAAGAGTTAACTCATAAAGCAATAATTCAAAGTAAAGGTATTGAAGCAACACAAAGGAAGATAAAGTTTCAGCGGTTGCTTTCAACTTGTAACATGTATATCTCATGGATATTGTCAACATAGAGTAATATAACAAGTGCAATATGCAAGTATGTAAGAATCAATGCACGAGTTCACACAAGTGTTTGCTTCTTGAGGTGGAGAGAGATAGGTGAACTGACTCAACATAAAAGTAAAAGAAAGGTCCTTCAAAGAGGAAAGCATCGATTGCTATATTTGTGCTAGAGCTTTGATTTTGAAAACAAGAAACAATTTTGTCAACGGTAGTAATAAAGCATATGAGTTATGTAAGTTATATCCTACAAGTTGCAAGCCTCATGCATAGTATACTAATAGTGCCCGCACCTTGTCCTAATTAGCTTGGATTTACATGGATTATCATAGCATAGCACATGTTTCAACCAAGTGTCACAAAGGGGTACCTCTATGCCGCCTGTACAAAGGTCTAAGGAGAATGCTCGCATTGGATTTCTCGCTTTTGATTATTCTCAACTTAGACATCCATACCGGGACAACATAGACAACGAGATAATGGACTCCTCTTTTAATGCATAAGCATTCAACAACAGATAATATTCTCATAAGAGATTGAGGCTTGTTGTCCAGACTGAAACTTCCACCATGGATCATGGCTTTAGTTAGCGGCCCAATGTTCTTCTCTAACAATATGCATACTCAAACCATTTGATCATGATAAATCACTCTTACTTCAGACAAGACGAACATGCATAGCAACTCACATGATATTCAACAAAGAAATAGTTGATGGCGTCCCCAGGAACATGGTTATCGCACAACAAGCAACTTAATAAGAGATAAAGTGCATAAGTACATATTCAATACCACTATAGTTTTTAAGCTATTTGTCCCATGAGCTATATATTGTAAAGGTGAAGAATGGAATTTTAAAGGTAGCACTCAAGCAACTTACTTTGGAATGGCGGAAAAATACCATGTAGTAGGTAGGTATGGTGGACACAAATGGCATAGTGGTTGGCTCAAGGATTTTGGATGCATGAGAAGTATTCCCTCTCGATACAAGGTTTAGGCTAGCAAGGTTATTTGAAACAAACACAAGGATGAACCGGTGCAGCAAAACTTACATAAAAGACATATTGTAAACATTATAAGACTTTACACCGTCTTCCTTGTTGTTCAAACTCAATACTAGAAATTATCTAGACCTTAGAGAGATCAATTATGCAAACCAAATTTTAGCATGCTCTATGTATTTCTTCATTAATAGGTGCAAAGTATATGATGCAAGAGTTTAAACATGAGCACAACAATTGCCAAGTATCATATTATCCAAGACATTTTACCAATTACTACATGTAGCATTTTCCGATTCCAACCATATAATGATGAACGAAGCAATCAACCTTCGCCATGAACACTAAAAGCTAAGAACACATGTGTTCATATGCAACAGCGGAGCGTGTCTCTCTCCCACACAAGCATGATGTAATCCAATTTATTCAAACACAAACAAAAATAAAAGCACACAGACGCTCCAAGTAAAGCACATAAGATGTGACCGAATAAAAATATAGTTTCAAGAGAAGGAACCTGATAATTTGTCGATGAAGAAGGGGATGCCTTGGGCATCACCAAGCTTAGATGCTTGAGTCTTCTTGAAATATGCAGGGATGAACCACCGGGGCATCCCCAAGCTTAGACTTTTCACCCTTCTTGATCGTAGTATATCATCCTCCTCTCTTGACCCTTGAAAACTTCCTTCACACCAAACTTCTCATAAACTTCATTAGAGGGGTTAGTACATAATCAAAAACTCACATGTTCAGAGGTGACACAATCATTCTTAACACTTCTGGACATTGCACAAAGCTACTGGATGGTAATGGAACAAAGAAATCTATCAAGCATGACAAAACAGGCAATGCAAAATAAAAGGCAGAATCTGTCAAAAACAGAACAGTTCGTAAAGACGAATTTTTACGAGGCACCAGACTTGCTCAGATGAGAAAACTCAAGACTAATGAAAGTTGCATACATATCTGAGGAACACGCACGTAAATTGGCATATTTTTCTGAGTTACCTACAGAGAAAACAGCCCAGATTCGTTACAGATAGAAATCTGTTTCTGCGCAGAAATCCAAATCTAGTATCAACCTTCGATTAGAGGCTTCACTTGGCACAACAAATCACAAAACTAAGATAAGGAGAGGTTGCTACAGTAGTAAACAACTTCCAAGACACAAATATAAAATAAAGTACTGTAGCAAAATAACACATGGGTTATCTCCCAAGAAGTTCTTTCTTTATAGCCATTAAGATGGGCTCAGCAGTTTTAATGATGCACTCATAAGAAATAGTATTTGAAGCAAAAGAGAGCATCAAGAGGCAAATTCAAAACAAATTTAAGCCTAACATGCTTCCTATGAAAAGGAATCTTGTAAGTAAACAAATCCATGAAGCATAATGCAACAAGCATAGAAAGATAAAACAAGTGCAGCTTCAAGATTTTCAGCAAAAAGAGAGGTGTTTTAGTAACCTGAAAATTTCTACAACCATATTTTCCTCTCTCATAATAACTTTCAGTAATATCATGAGCAAACTCAACAATATAACTATCAAATGAAACATTCTTATCATGAGTCTCATGCATAAAATTATTACTCTCCACATAAGCATAATCAATTTTATTAGTAATAGTGGGAGCAAATTCAACAAAGTAGCTATCATTATTATTCTCATTATCAAATATAGGAGGCATATTGTATTCATAATCAAATTTATCCTCCATAACAGGTGGTAACAAAAGACTACTATCATTATAATCATCATAAATAGGAGGCAAAGTATCATCAAAGAAAATTTTCTCCTCAATGCTTGGGGGACTAAAAATATCATGCTCATCAAAACCAGCTTCCCCAAGCTTAGAACTTTCCATATCATTAGCAACAATAGTGTTCAAAGTGTTCATGCTAATATGTTCCATGGGTTTTTTAATTTCCGGATCAAACCATCCATGTCTTAAATCAGGAAATAGAACAAGAAGCTCATTGTTGTCCATTATGCCAAACTAGTGTAAACAAGAAACAAAAAGATGCAATTGCAGGATCTAAAGGAAATAGCTTCGAGCACTTACAACGGCGCCGGAAAATAGCTTAGTAGCCGAGATCCGGAGTGTGAGTGCCTTTTACCTTTCCTCCCCGGCAACGGCGCCAGAAAATAGCTTGATGTCTACGGGAGCTTCTATTCTTGTAGACAGTGTTGGGCCTCCAAGAGCGAGAGGTTTGTAGAACAGCAGCAAGTTTTCCCTTAAGTGGATCACCCAAGGTTTATCGAACTCGGGGAGGAAGAGGTCAAAGATATCCCTCTCATGCAACCCTGCAACCACAAAGCAAGAAGTCTCTTGTGTCCCCAACACACCTAATAGGTGCACTAGTTCGGCGAAGAGATAGTGAAATACGGGTGGTATGAATAAATAGTAAGCGATAGCAACGACACCGAGAAAAGTGCTTTGCCCGGGACGATAAACAAGCGAGTAGTAACGCGAGCAGTAGTAACGCGATAAAACGAGTAAACAAGCAGCGATAGCGATATTTAGGAACAAGGCCTAGGGATTAGACTTTCACTAGTGGACACTCTCAACATTGATCACATAACGAGAATAGATAAATGCATACTCTACACTCTTGTTGGATGATGAACACATTGCGTAGGATTACACGAATCCTCAATGCCGGAGTTAACAAGCTCCACAATTCAATGTTCATATTTAAATAACCTTAGAGTGCATGAAAGATCAATTCGACTAAACCAAGTACTAACATAGCATGCACACTGTCACCTTCATGCTAAGAAAGGAGGAATAGATCATATCAATACTATCATAGCAATAGTTAACTTCATAATCTACAAGAGATCATAATCATAGCATACGCCAAGTACTAACACGGATGCACACACTGTCACCATTACACCGTGCAGGAGGAATAGAACTACTTTAATAACATCACTAGAGTAGCACATAGATAAATTGTGATACAAACACATTGCAATCATAAAGAGATATAAATAAGCACTTCACTATGCCATTCATAACGGTGAATAAGTATTCGTGAAATATAGCCTAAGAGACCCACACGGTGCACACACTCGTCACCTTTACACACGTGGGACAAGGAGTCTCCGGAGATCACATAAGTAAAATTCACTTGACTAGCATAACGACATCTAGATTACAATCATCATCATATGGATCTCAATCATGTAAGGCAGCTCATGAGATCATTGTATTGAAGTACATAGAGAGAGAGAGATGAACCACATAGCTACCGGTACAGCCCCGAGCCTCGATGGAGAACTACTCCCTCCTCATGGGAGACAGTAGCGTTGATGGAGATGGCGGTGATGTCGATGGAGGAGCCTTTCGGGGGCACTTCCCTGCTCCGGCAGCGTGCCGGAACAGAGACTCCTGTCCCCCAGATCTTGGCTTCGCGATGGCGGCGGCTACAGAAGGTTTCTGTGGGTTTCGTCGAACGTATCAGGGTTTTCGCGACGGAGGCTTTAAATAGGCGGAAGGGAGGCGTCAGAGGGCTTGTGGGGCCACCACACCATAGGGTGGCGCGGCTAGGGCCTGGGCCGCGCCACCTGCATGTGTAGGGCCCACAAGGCCCTCCTCTGGCAGCTCTCGGGTGTTCTGGAAGCTCCCGGGGATTCTAAGATGCTGGGCGTTGATTTCGTCCAATTCCGAGAATATTTCCTTACTAGGATTTACGAAACCAAAAACAGCGAGAAAACGAGGAACTGGCACTGCGGCATCTCGTCAATAGGTTAGTTCAAGAAAATGCATAAATATGACATAAAGTATGCATAAAACATGTAGGTATCATCAATAAAGTAGCATGGAACATAAGAAATTATCGATACGTCGGAGACGTATCAGCCGGCCACCCCCTCCCAAACCCTAGCCGCCCCCCTCTCCTCCATATCTTCCGCGTAGCTTTAGCGAAGCTCCGCCGGATTTCTCCACCACCACCGACACCACGCCATCGTGCTGTCGGATTCAAGAGGAGCTACTACTTCCGCTGCCCACTGGAACGGGAGGTGGACGTCGTCTTCATCAACAACCGAACGTGTGACCGAGTACGGAGGTGCTGCCCGTTTGTGGCGCCGTGATCAAGATCTTCTACGCGCTTTTGCAAGCGGCAAGTGAACGTCTACCGCAGCAACAAGAGCCTCATCTTGTAGGCTTTGGAATCTCTTCAAGGGTGAGACTCGATAATCCCCTCGTTGCTACCGTCTTCTAGATTGCATCTTGGCTTGGATTTCGTGTTCGCGGTAGGAAATTTTTGTTTTCTATGCAACGTTATCCTACGAGTGGTATCGAGCCGTGTCTATGCATAGATGGTTGCACGAGTAGAACACAATGGTTTTGTGGGCGTTGATGCTCTTGTTATCTTTAGTTTGAGTACTTTGCATCTTTGTGGCATAGTGGGATGAAGCGGCTCGGGCTAACTTTACATGACCGCGTTCATGAGATTTGCTCCACGCTCGACATGCAACTTGTATTGCATAAGTGGCTTTGCGGGTGTCTGTCTCTCCTACTATAGTGAAGATTCAATTTACTCTTCTATTGACAACACTAGTATCACCGTTGTGGTTCATGTTCGTAGGTAGATTAGATCTCTATCGAAAACCCTAAACCACGTAAAATATGCAAACCAAATTAGAGACGTCTAACTTGTTTTTGCGGGGTTTGGTGATGTGATATGGCCATAATGTGATGATGAATATGTATGAGATGATCATTATTGTATTGTGGCAACCGGCAGGAGCCTTATGGTTGTCTTTAAATTTCATGTTGAGTAGTATTTCAAAGTGGTTGTAATAGTTGCTACATGGAGGACAATCTTGAAGACGGCGCCATTGACCTTGACGCTACGCCGACGATGATGGAGATCATGCCCGAGGATGATGGAGATCATGTCCGTGCTTTGGAGATGAAGATCAAAGGCGCAAAGACAAAAGGGCCATATCATATCACATATGAACTGCATGTGATGTTAATCCTTTTATGCATCTTATTTTGCTTAGATCGCGACGGTAGCATTATAAGATGATCCCTCACTAAAATCTCAAGATAATAAAGTGTTCATCCTTAGTAGCACCGTTGCCAAGACTTGTCGTTTCGAAGCATCTCGTGATGATCGGGTGTGATAGAATCAACAAGTGCATACAACGGGTGCAAGACAGTTTTGCACATGCGGATACTAAGGTGGCCTTGACGAGCCTAGCATGTACAGACATGGTCTCGGAACACGTGATACCGAAAGGTAGAGCATGAATCATATGATTGATATGATGAACACTTTGAATGTTCGCCATTGAAATCACACCTTGTCTCGTGATGATCGGACTTAGGTGTGGTGGATTTGGTTCGTGTGATCACTAAGACAATGAGAGGGATATTGTTTTGAGTGGGAGTTCACCTAGATTTTTAATTATGTTGAATTAAAATTTGAACTCAATTTGTCATAAACTTAGTCTAAACTATTGCAAATATATGTTGTAGATATGGCGTCCCCAATCAATTTTAACCAGTTCCTAGAGAAAGAAAAGCTTAAGAGCAACGGTAGCAACTTCACCGACTGGTTCCGTCATGTGAGGATTTTCCTCGCCGGCGGAAATCCGCAATATGTGCTTGATGCACCGCTAGGTGACCCTCCCGCGAAACGAAACCGATGAAGTAAAGAATGTTTACGCAACTCGGAAAACTCGGTACTCTCAAGTACAGTCTGCCATCCTATGCAGTCTAGAAGCTGATCTTCAAAAACGTTTTGAGCACCACGATCCACATGAGTTGATAAAAGAGTTGAAGACTATTTTTGAAACTCATGCGGCCGTGGAATGCTATGAAGCATCGAAACACTTCTTCAGTTGCATGATGGAAGAGGGTAGCTCCGTTAGTGAGCACATGCTCGTTATGACCGGGCATGCGAAGAAACTCAGTGACTTGGAAATAGTTATTCCTAACAGACTGGGGATTAATCGTATCCTTCAATCACTGCCACCTAGTTACAAGAACTTTGTGATGAACTAAAATATGCAGAACATGAACAAAGAGTTACCTGAACTCTTCGCCATGCTTAAAGCTGCTGAGATTGAGATCAAGAAAAAGCACCAAGTGTTGATGGTCAACAAGACCACCAGTTTCAAGAAACAGGGCAAGTCTAAGGGAAAATTCAAAAAGGGTGGCAAGAAAGCTGCCACACCTCCTATGAAACCTAAGAACGGCCCTAAGCCTGATGCTGAGTGCTATTACTGCAAGGAGAAGGGACACTGGAAGCGTAATTGCTCCAAGTATTTGGCGGATCTGAAGAGCGGCCTTGTCAAGAAGAAGAAAGAAGGTATATCTGATATACATGTTATAGATGTTTATCTCACTGGTTCTCGTACTAGTACCTGGGTATTTGATACTGGTTCGGTTGCTCATATTTGTAACTCGAAACAGGAACTAAAGAATAAACGAAGACTACTGGAAGATGAAGTGACGATGCGCGTTGGAAATGGATCCAAAGTCGATGTGATCGCTGTCGGCACACTTCCTCTACATCTACCTTCGGGATTAGTTTTAAGCCTAAATAATTGTTATTTTGTACCCGCGTTGAGCATGAACATTATATCAGGATCTTGTTTAATGCAAGACGGTTATTCATTCAAGTCTGAGAATAATGGTTGTTCTATTTTTATGAATAATATCTTTTATGGTCGAGCACCCGAAAAGAATGGCTTATTTCCGTTAGATCTCGATAGTAGTGATACACATATACATAACATTGATGCTAAGCGAATTAAATTGAATGATAATTCTACTTATATGTGGCAATCGTCGTCTTGGTCATATTGGAGTGAAACGCATGAAGAAACTCCATACTCGATGGATTACTTGAATCACTTGACTTTGAGTCACTTGATAGATGCGAAGCATGTCTAATGGGAAAAATGACTAAGACTCCATTTTCTGGTATGATGGAGTGAGCTACAGACTTATTGGAAATCATACATACCGATGTGTGCGGACCAATGAGTGTAGCATTGCGCGGTGGTTATCGTTATGTTCTAACCTTCACGAGATGATCCGAGTAGATATGGGTATATCTATTTCATGAAACATAAATCCGAAACTTTCGAGAAGTTTAAGGAATTCCAAAGTGAAGTAGAAAATCAACGTAACAAGAAGATCAAATTTCTACGATCCGATCGCGGAGGTGAATATCTGAGTTATGAGTTTGGCATGCATTTAAAGAAATGCGGAATACTTTCACAATTGACTCCGCCGGGAACACCTCAACGAAACGGTGTGTCCGAACGTCGTAATCGAACTCTCTTAGATATGGTTCGTTCTATGATGTCTCTTACCGATTTGCCGTTATCATTTTGGAGTTATGCATTAGAGACAGCCGCATTCACTTTAAATAGAGCACCATCAAAATCCGTTGAAACGACACCGTATGAATTATGGTTTAATAAGAAACCTAAGTCTGTCGTTCCTTAAAGTTTGGGGTTGCAAAGCCTATGTAAAAAAGTTACAACCGGACAAGCTAGAACCCAAAGCGGAGAAATGCGTCTTCATAGGATACCCTAAGGAAACTATAGGGTACACCTTCTATCACAGATCCGAAGGCAAAATCTTTGTTGCTAAGAACGAAACCTTTCTTGAGAAAGAATTTCTCACTAAAGAAGTGACTGGAAGAAAAGTAGAACTCGATGAGATTGATGAATCTATACTCGTTGATCAGAGTAGCGCGATGACCGGAAGTTGTACCTGTACCGCCTACACCGGCAATAGAGGAAGCTAATGATAATGATCATGAAACTTCGAACGAGGAAACTACTGAACCTCGCAGATCGACAAGGGAACGTGCCACTCCTGATTGGTATGATCCTTGTCTAAATGTCATGATTGTAGATAACAATGATGAGGACCCTGCGACGTATGAAGAAGCGATGATGAGCCCAGATTCCAACAAATGGCAAGAAGCCATGAAATCCGAAATGGGATCCATGTATGATAACAAAGTATGGACTTTGGTAGACTTACCTGATAGCCGAAAGGCTGTCGAGAATAAATGGATCTTCAAGAGAAAAACAGATGCTGATGGTAATATTACCGTCTATAAAGCTCGACTTGTCGCAAAGGGTTTCCGACAAATTCAAGGAGTTGACTACGATGAGACTTTCTCACACTGTAGCGAAGCTAAAATCTGTGAGGATTTTGTTAGCAATAGCTGCATTTTTTGATTATGAGATTTGGCGGATGGATGTCAAAACAAGCGTTCCTTAATGGAGACATTGAGGAAGAGTTGTATATAGTACAACCCAAAGGTTTTGTCGATCCTAAAAATGCTCGACAAAGTATGCAAACTTCAGCGTTCAATCTATGGACTGAAGCAAGCATCAAGAAGTTGGAACCGACGCTTTGATAAGGTGATCAAAGACTTCGGGTTTATACAGTGTCATGGAGAGGCATGTATTTACAAGAAAGTGAGTGGGAGCTCTGTAGCATTCCTGATATTATATGTAGATGACATATTATTGATCGGGAATGATATAGAACTATTAAGCAGTGTTAAAGGTTATTTGAATAATAGTTTTTCAATGAAAGACCTTGGTTAAGCATCGTACATATTAGGCATCAAGATTTATAGAGATAGATCAAGACGCCTAATAGGGCTATCACAGAGTACATACCTGGACAAGATTCTAAAGAAGTTTAGAATGGACGAAAGTAAGAAAGGATTCTTACCTATGTTACAGGGCAAGGTCTTGAGTAAGACTCAAGGTCCGGCTACGGCAGAAGAAAGAGAAAGGATGAGTCAGATCCCCTATGCCTCGGCAGTAGGCTCTATCATGTATGCCATGCTATGTACTAGACCGGATATAGCACATGTTGTTAGTTTGACTAGCAGATATCAAAGTGATCCAGGGATGGAACACTGGACAGCGGTCAAGAATATCCTGAAGTACTTGAAAAGAACTAATGATATGTTTCTTTGTTATGGAGGTGACCAAGAGCTCGTTGTAACAAGTTACACCGATGCAAGTTGGAACACTGATCCTGATGACTCTAAGTCACAGTCTAGGTACGTGTTTATATTGAATGGTGCTGCAGTAAGCTGGGCAAGCTCGAAGCAGTGCACGGTGGCGAAGTCTTCAACAGAATCTGAGTACATAGCGGCTTCAGAGGCTTCATCAGAAGCGGTATGGATGAAGAGGTTCATTGTAGAGCTCGGTGTGGTTCCTAGTGCATTGGACCCATTAATCATTTACTGTGATAACATGGGTGCCATCGCCAATGCACAAGAGCCAAGGTCACACAAGAGGCTCGAAGCATATCAAGCTGCGTTACCACTCGATTCGCGAGTACATCGAAGATGGAGAAGTAAAGATTTGCAAAGTACACACTGATCTGAATGTAGCAGATCCGTTGACTAAAGCTCTCCCTAGGGCAAAGCATGACCAACACCAGAATGCCATGGGTGTTAGGTATCTTACAATGTAATCTAGATTATTGACTCTAGTGCAAGTGGGAGACTGTTGGAGATATGCCCAAGAGGCAATAAAAAAAGTGGTTATTATATATCTTTATGTTTATGATAAATGTTTATATACCATGCTATAATTGTATTAACCGAAACATTGATACATGTGTGATATGTAAACAACAAAGAGTCCCTAGTATGCCTCTTAACTAGCTTGTTGATTAATAGATGATTAGTTTCATAATCATGAACATTGGATGTTATTAATAACAGGGTTATATCATTATATGAATGATGTAATGGACACACCCAATTAAGCGTAGCATAAGATCTCGTCATTAAGTTATTTGCTATAAGCTTTCGATACATAGTTACCTAGTCCTTATGACCATGAGATCATATAAATCACTTATACCGGAAAGGTACTTTGATTACATCAAACGCCACTGCGTAAATGGGTGGTTATAAAGGTGGGATTAAGTATCCGGAAAGTATGAGTTGAGGCATATGGATCAACAGTGGGATTTGTCCATCCCGATGACGGATAGATATACTCTGGGCCCTCTCGGTGGAATGTCGTCTAATGTCTTGCAAGCATATAAATAAGTTCATAAGAGACCACATTGAAGGAGATATGCCCTAGAGGCAATAATAAAGTGATTATTATTTATATCTTTATATTTATGATAAATGTTTATATATCATGCTATAATTGTATTAACCGAAACATTAGTACATGTGTGATATGTAGACAACAAAGAAGTCCCTAGTATGCCTCTTAACTAGCTTGTTGATTAATAGATGATTAGTTTCATAATCATGAACATTGGATGTTATTAATAACAAGGTTATATCATTATATGAATGATGTAATGGACACACCCAATTAAGCATAGCATAAGATCTCGTCATTAAGTTATTTGCTATAAGCTTTCGATACATAGTTACCTAGTCCTTATGACCATGAGATCATGTAAATCACTTATACCGGAAAGGTACTTTGATTACACCAAACGCCACTCGCGTAAATGGGTGGTTATAAAGGTGGGATTAAGTATCCGGAAAGTATGAGTTGAGGCATATGGATCAACGAGTGGGATTTGTCCATCCCGATGACGGATAGATATACTCGGGCCCTCTCGGTGGAATGTCATCTAATGTCTTGCAAGCATATGAATAAGTTCATAAGAGACCACATACCACGGTACGAGTAAAGAGTACTTGTCGGAGACGAGGTTGAACAAGGTATAGAGTGATACCGAAGATCAAACCTCGGACAAGTAAAATATCGCGTGACAAAGGGAATTGGTATTGTATGTGAATGGTTCATTCGATCACTAAAGTCATCGTTGAATATGTGGGAGCCATTATGGATCTCCGGATCCCGTTATTGGTTATTGGTCGGAGTGAGTACTCAACCATGTCCGCATAGTTCACGAACCGTAGGGTGACACACTTAAAGTTGGATGTTGAAATGGTAGTACTTGAATATGGAATGGAGTTCGAATATTTGTTCGGTGTCCGGATGAGATCCCGGACATCACGAGGAGTTCGGAATGGTCCGGAGAATAAGATTCATATATAGGATGTCATTTTATGTGAATTAAAATGTCGCGGAAGGTTCTATGGAAGGTTCTAGAAGGTTCTAGAAAAGTCCGGAAGAAACCACCAAGGAAGGTGGAGTCCACATGGGACTCCACCTCCATGGCCGGCCAACCCTAGTGGGGGAGGAGTCCCAAGTGGACTCCCCTTAGGGGGCCGGCCAACCCCCCCCCCATATGGGAGGTGGAACTCCCACCTCTAGTGGGAGTCCTAGCTTAGCTAGGTTTCCCCTCATATGGAAGGTTTTTGGTTCGGGTCTTATTCGAAGACTTGGACACCAACACTTGTGGATCCACCTATATAATGAGGGGCATAGGGGAGGGGGCCGACCAACACAAAGCCACAAGTTGGCCGCACCCCCTTGAGGCCGGCCACCCCTCCCAAACCCTAGCCGCCCCTCTCCTCCATATCTCCCGCGTAGCTTTAGCGAAGCTCCGCCGGAGTTCTCCACCGCCACCGACACCACGCCGTCGTGCTCGTCGGATTCAAGAGGAGCTACTACTTCCGCTGCCCGCTGGAACGGGGAGGTGGACGTCGTCTTCATCAACAATCGAACGTGTGACCGAGTACGGAGGTGCTGCCCGTTCGTGGCGCCGGAACCGATCGTGATCAAGATCTTCTACGCGCTTTTGCAAGCGGCAAGTGAACGTCTACCGCAGCAACAAGAGCCTCATCTTGTAGGCTTTGGAATCTCTTCAAGGGTGAGACTCGATAACCCCTCGTTGCTACCGTCTTCTAGATTGCATCTTGGCTTGGATTGCGTGTTCGCGGTAGGAAAAATTTTGTTTTCTATGCAACGTTATCCTTCAGTGGTATCAGAGCCGTGTCTATGCATAGATGGTTGCACGAGTAGAACACAATGGTTTGTGGGCGTTGATGCTTATGTTGTCTTTAGTTTGAGTACTTTGCATCTTTGTGGCATAGTGGGATGAAGCGGCTCGGACTAACTTTACATGACCACGTTCATGAGACTTGTTCCTCGTTCGACATGCAACTTGTATTGCATAAGAGGCTTTGCGGGTGTCTCGTCTCTCCTACTATAGTGAAGATTCAATTTACTCTTCTATTGACAACACTAGTATCACCGTTGTGGTTCATGTTCGTAGGTAGATTAGATCTCTCTCGAAAACCCTAAACCACGTAAAATATGCAAACCAAATTAGAGACGTCTAACTTGTTTTTGCAGGGTTTGGTGATGTGATATGGCCATAATATTATGATGAGTATGTATGAGATGATCATTATTGTATTGTGGCAACCGGCAGGAGCCTAATGGTTGTCTTTAAATTTCATGTTGAGTAGTATTTCAAAGTAGTTGTAATAGTTGCTACATGAGGTGAACAACCATGAAGACGGCGCCATGGACCTTGACGCTACGCCGACGATGATGGAGATCATGCCCGAAGATGATGGAGATCATGTCCGTGCTTTGGAGATGAAGATCAAAGGCGCAAAGACAAAAAGGGGCCATATCATATCACATATGAATTGCATGTGATGTTAATCCTTTATGCATCTTATTTTGCTTAGATCGCGACGGTAGCATTATAAGATGATCCCTCACATTAATATCAAGATAATAAAGTGTTCTTCCCTCGTATGCACCGTTGCCATGGTTCGTCGTTTCGAAGCATCTCGTGATGATCGGATGTGATAGACTCAACGTTCATATACAACGGGTGTAAGCCATGTTGCACACGCGGAATACTTGGGTTTGCTTGACGAGCCTAGCATGTACAGACATGGCCTCGGGACAACGGAAACCGAAAGGTTGAACACGAGTCATATGGATGATATGATCAACATGTTGATGTTCACCATTGAAGCTACATCATCTCACGTGATGATCGGTTTTGGTGTAGTGGATTTGGATCTTGTACCACTTAACAACTATGAGGGATGTTGTATTAAGTGGGAGTTCATTAGTAATTAGATTAAAACATGAACTAATTATCATAAACATAGTCTAAGTAGTATTTTGAATTAATTTTGTAGTATTGGCATCCGTTTTTCTACTATGCACTAGTCTTATTATTGAGATAGAAATACTGTTAAAATCTGACAAGAAACTTTACGGATTGGTACCGTATTGTTAAAGAATCAAGAATTGATTAAGTCCTATTGCAAACTTTTAGTAAACCTCACATTGTTGATTCAAAGAGCTATGGTTTCAATTAGTACCTAAAGTTATCTTGTCTCCGTCAAACTTGAAGTTCAAATTTGTTTGAAAAGTAAGGAGCTAAAAATTTACTTTTCAGAAATAATCAAGGTATGAGATATATGTGATATCTAAGACCTTATTGCAAGATGATAGAATATAAATTTGGTGAGACTACATAAACTCATAAGTTTTATGGGAATGTATGAAGGTTGAAGACGCCAGAGGCGTCACAATCCTCCAACTATTGGGGCACTAATAATATTCGCATATCCATGAAGTTATCATCCTTAGTATGCACCGTTGCTAAGACTCGTCGTTTCGAAGCATCACGTGATGATCGGGTGTGATAGATTCTACGTGTGCATACAACAAGTGCAAGCCAGATTTGCACATGCGAATACCAAGGTTAAAACTTTACGAGCCTAGCATGTACAGACATGGTCTCGGAAAGTCATCATGATATAATGGATAAAATTATGAGTGAAATTGTTCATCATATTACAATATTACTAATAGTGAAATCTGAAACACTTGTCATATGATGATCAACTTAGAGTAAGAACCTCAAGGTTATTGGTATTTGACCAACAAACCTAGAAGTTATTGATGTTGAAGTGTTTTTCTGAATAATGAGGAAAGCTAAAAGAGAAACTGCAAAAGATATTTTGGCAGAAAGAAAGAAAAGACTAGAAAGTCTAGCTCAGGTGTATATAAATGATATACATGTTATGGTTGTATTCCTAGTTAGGTCACACTATGAAATTCTTGGGTATTAGTACCATATTGGTTGGTATGAAGTGTCATACAAAACAACGCAATACAAGAATACAATGGCCTGAGTGACTGACAAGGAATATGATAGGAATGCACGTCTGGAACAAAATAAAGTGTTATTGTGTTCGTCGTTGGCATTTTATCTAGCCCTTAGAATTTATAATAAAGAACTTGATAATTGTTATTTTGCTCTGGTCAATTTAAAACAATGAGTTGTTCAAATTATGACATTACTCCATGTACGATGGATAAGTTATTATAAATCTTAATGGTGAAACACACATACATAACACTGACGCTAAAATGCCATAAGGCAAATGATTTGAATTCCACTTATTTGTGGAACCGCCATTTAGGTCATGTTTGAAAGGAACGCATGAAGGAACTCCATGCAAATGGATTTTTGGAGTCATTTGATTTTTGAATCATTTGGCGCTTGCAAATCTTTTCTAAAGAGAATGATTAAAATACCGTTCATAGGCCAAGAGTTGAACGGGCAACAAACTTAGTGAAAAATACATGATGATGTATGTGGTTCACTAGGCATAGTTGTGTGCGGGAGATTCTTCTACTTCATGAAAACTTCAAACAATGAATTGAGTATATATATGTGGATATATTCGATAAGGAAGAAGTTTGAAACATTTGAATAGATTCAAATAAATTCAGCATGAAGTGGAAATCGTCGTAATAGAAAAGTCAAATATCTATGATTGGATCATGGTGGAAATATTTGAATTACGAGTTTTAGCGAACATCTAAGAGAGTTATGAAATTGTTCTACAACTCACATTTCTTGGAGTATCATAATGATGATATAGTATCCGAGATATGTATCCAAACCTTGTTGGATTAATGATGAGATAAAATATTATGACGCCATTATATTTTTGTGAATTATGCTTTAGTGACTACCGCTTTTACACTGAATAGAGCATCATCATGATCCGTTGAAATGACACCATACGAGTTATGGAATGGGTATAAACCTTAATAGTCCTTTCTTTAAATTTTGGTCTAAGAGTTTTCAACCAAAATCGGATGAATGTCTTTGTTGGTTATCCCAGAGATTTGATTGGGAATTCTTCCCACAAGACAAAAACAAAAGTGTTTGTCAATGTTTCTTATTTCCGAGAAATTGTTTCTAGTGAAGTATTTGAGTGGGAGGACAATATAATTTGATAAGGTTTATGAACCTGAGCATAATGATCAGAGTAGCGCAGACATCGGAATTGGTTTCGGAAGCGGCCACAACGATCATGGCTCCCATGACTACAAAGTGTTTTAGTCATGGAGATCGAAGTACATATTGAACCTTGTAGGTATGGTTTACTTTGTGATCAAATAAATTATTTGTGGACAAAGGATTGATTTTGAACAATGATAAACCAACTACAAACAAGGAAGTTATGATGGGCCCTGACTCCGTTAAAATGGCCATGCGCCATGAAATCCATAATAGATGAATACTTTTTGAAAGTAAATGGATCTATAGACTTGGATGAAATATCCTTGAAGAAGCTCGACTTGTCGAAAAATTGTTTACGACAAAGTTCAAAGAGTTAACTACGATAAGATTAGATCTTCCGTAGAAATGCTTATAGTCTATATGGATTATTCTAGTAGGATGGCAAAATACATTACTTATCAGAAGTATGTATTAAAGGTGTATACAAGATACAACCAAGAGTTTTGCTGGTCCGTGGAATATTAGATAGGTATACAAACTTCAATTTGATGAAGTGAGTATCGCGGAGTTTGAATCTTCACCAGATGAAATAGTCAAAGAGTTTTTGATTTCATCGAGAGACGATGAAGAGGCTTGCATTTGCAAGAAATTAAGTGGGAGCGCTAAGACATATTTATAATACTTTATGTAGGTGACATATAGTTGGTTATAAATAATGTAATTATATACTTGATTAAAAAGGTTTCATTGAGAAATTAACTTCAATGAAAAGATATGGACTGAAACAAATTTAGTGTCAAGATCTATGAAGATAGATTGAAACAAAAAAATAAGTTTAAGTCAAAGTACATAGAATGGATATTGAAATAGTTCAATATAGAAATATTAAGAAGATGTTCTTGTCATGTGAAGTTTTAACAAGACTTGAGTGTATCTGACACTCAATGAGTAAAAACACATGAGTGATTATAGATCACGAATAATATGTACACAATCAGATATCCTATGCTCTAAGAGTGTTATGAGCATGATTCATGTGATGATCACTGAAAAACGAGTAAGAATATTCTTGAGTACTTAAGAAGAACCAAGTATATATATATAGTTTTATATGGAGAAATGACAAAACAAATCGCTGTAAGGTGTTGCACCGATACTAATTTTGTCACATATGAAAATAAAATTTCAAATCTCAAATTAGACTAAGTGTTGTTTAAAAGGTAGCACAATCAGCTAGAAGTTGTCTATGCTAGATTTAGAAGAGTTCTAAATATTGTGACGGATTCTACAAAAGAAGGCAGAGTATGTCATTGTTTTGACAATGACAAAGGATGTTAAGTCAAGAAATTCTTTGAGAACTTGGTGTAGTTCCGATAGTGTCAGAACTTTGAAGCTATATTGTGTGTGACAATATTAGTGACATATTTCAGACCGCGGAATTAAGGTTCCACCAGAAAACCAAACATATTTAATGCCGACTCATTTGGAAATGAGTGATGCGTTGAGACGCAAATGAATTACAAAATACATACGTTTCTGAACGTGTCAGATCCGTTGACTAAAACCTCTCCCGTGAGCAAAACATGATAAAGCACCGGAAAGCCAAGGTGTTATATCTTTACAAATGTAAACTAGATTATTGACTCTAGTGCAAGTGGGAGACTGAAGGAGATATGCCCTAGAGGCAATAATAAAGTGATTATTATTTATATCTTTATATTTATGATAAATGTTTATATATCATGCTATAATTGTATTAACCGAAACATTAGTACATGTGTGATATGTAGACAACAAAGAAGTCCCTAGTATGCCTCTTAACTAGCTTGTTGATTAATAGATGATTAGTTTCATAATCATGAACATTGGATGTTATTAATAACAAGGTTATATCATTATATGAATGATGTAATGGACACACCCAATTAAGCATAGCATAAGATCTCGTCATTAAGTTATTTGCTATAAGCTTTCGATACATAGTTACCTAGTCCTTATGACCATGAGATCATGTAAATCACTTATACCGGAAAGGTACTTTGATTACACCAAACGCCACTGCGTAAATGGGTGGTTATAAAGGTGGGATTAAGTATCCGGAAAGTATGAGTTGAGGCATATGGATCAACGATGGGATTTGTCCATCCCGATGACGGATAGATATACTCCGGGCCCTCTCGGTGGAATGTCATCTAATGTCTTGCAAGCATATGAATAAGTTCATAAGAGACCACATACCACGGTACGAGTAAAGAGTACTTGTCGGGAGACGAGGTTGAACAAGGTATAGAGTGATACCGAAGATCAAACCTCGGACAAGTAAAATATCGCGTGACAAAGGGAATTGGTATTGTATGTGAATGGTTCATTCGATCACTAAAGTCATCGTTGAATATGTGGGAGCCATTATGGATCTCCGGATCCCGCTATTGGTTATTGGTCGGAGTGAGTACTCAACCATGTCCGCATAGTTCACGAACCGTAGGGTGACACACTTAAAGTTGGATGTTGAAATGGTAGTACTTGAATATGGAATGGAGTTCGAATATTTGTTCGGTGTCCCGGATGAGATCCCGGACATCACGAGGAGTTCCGGAATGGTCCGGAGAATAAGATTCATATATAGGATGTCATTTTATGTGAATTAAAATGTCGCGAAAGGTTCTATGGAAGGTTCTAGAAGGTTCTAGAAAAGTCCGGAAGAAACCACCAAGGAAGGTGGAGTCCACATGGGACTCCACCTCCATGGCCGGCCAACCCTAGTGGGGGAGGAGTCCCAAGTGGACTCCCCCTTAGGGGGCCGGCCACCCCCCCCCCCCCATATGGGAGGTGGAACTCCCACCTCTAGTGGGAGTCCTAGCTTGGCTAGGTTTCCCCCTCATATGGAAGGTTTTTGGTTCGGGTCTTATTCGAAGACTTGGACACCAACACTTGGGGATCCACCTATATAATGAGGGGCATAGGGGAGGGGGCCGACCAACACAAAGCCACAAGTTGGCCGCACCCCCTTGAGGCCGGCCACCCCCTCCCAAACCCTAGCCGCCCCCTCTCCTCCATATCTCCCGCGTAGCTTTAGCGAAGCTCCGCCGGAGTTCTCCACCGCCACCGACACCACGCCGTCGTGATGTCGGATTCAAGAGGAGCTACTACTTCCGCTGCCCGCTGGAACGGGGAGGTGGACGTCGTCTTCATCAACAACCGAACGTGTGACCGAGTACGGAGGTGCTGCCCGTTCGTGGCGCCGGAACCGATCGTGATCAAGATCTTCTACGCGCTTTTACAAGCGGCAAGTGAACGTCTACCGCAGCAACAAGAGCCTCATCTTGTAGGCTTTGGAATCTCTTCAAGGGTGAGACTCGATAACCCCTCGTTGCTACCGTCTTCTAGATTGCATCTTGGCTTGGATTGCGTGTTCGAGGTAGGAAAATTTTTGTTTTCTATGCAACGTTATCCTTCACACATGCCACGGTACGAGTAAAGAGTACTTGTGAGGAGACGAGGTTGAACAAGGTATAGAGTGATACCGATGATCAAACCTCGGACAAGTAAAATATCGCGTGACAAAGGGAATTGGTATCGTATGTGAATGGTTCATTCGATCACTAAAGTCATCGTTGAATATGTGGGAGCCATTATGGATCTCCGGATCCCGCTATTGGTTATTGGTCGGAGTGAGTACTCAACCATGTCCGCATAGTTCGCGAACCGTAGGGTGACACACTTAAAGTTGGATGTTGAAATGGTAGAACTTGAATATGGAATGGAGTTCGAATATTTGTTCGGAGTCCCGGATAAGATCCCGGACATCACGAGGAGTCTCGGAATGGTCCGGAGAATAAGATTCATATATAGGATGTCATTTTATGTGAATTAAAATGACGCGGAAGGTTCTATGGAAGGTTCTAGAAGGTTCTAGAAAAGTCCGGAAGAAACCACCAAGGAAGGTGGAGTCCACATGGGACTCCACCTCCATGGCCGGCCAACCCTAGTGGGGGAGGAGTCCCAAGTGGACTCCGCCTTAGGGGGCCGGCCACCCCCCCATATGGGAGGTGGAACTCCCACCTCTAGTGGGAGTCCTAGCTTGGCTAGGTTTCCCCACCATATGGAAGGTTTTTGGTTCAGGTCTTATTCGAAGACTTGGAGACCAACACTTGGGGCTTCCACCTATATACTGAGGGGCCAAGGGGAGGGGGCCGGCCACCCCAAGACCACAAGCTGGCCGCCCCATTGAAGTGGTCGGCCACCCCCTCCCAAACCCTAGCCGCCCCCCTCTCCTCCATATCTTCCGCGTAGCTTTAGCGAAGCTCCACCGGATTTCTCCACCACCACCGACACCACGCCGTCGTGCTGTCGGATTCAAGAGGAGCTACTACTTCCGCTGCCCGCTGGAACGGGAGGTGGACGTCGTCTTCATCAACAACAGAATGTGTGACCGAGTACGGAGGTGTTGCCCGTTCGTGGCGCCGTGATCAAGATCTTCTACGCGCTTTTGCAAGCGGCAAGTGAACGTCTACCGCAGCAACAAGAGCCTCATCTTGTAGGCTTTGGAATCTCTTCAAGGGTGAGACTCGATAATCCCCTCGTTGCTACCGTCTTCTAGATTGCATCTTGGCTTGGATTTCGTGTTCGCGGTAGGAAATTTTTTGTTTTCTATGCAACGTTATCCTACATCAGGGTGATTATAAAGATGGCATTAGGTATTATGAATGTGATAGTTGAGGCTCATGAATCAAGAAATGGGATTTGTCCATCCTCATGACGGATAGATATGCTCTGGGCCCTCTCGTATCACAGAACGAGTAAAGAGTTCTTATCAGTAACGAGATTAAACTAGGTATAGAGATACCGATGCTCGATTCTCGGATAACTAAATTATTGTGTGACAGAGGGAATTGGTAACGAATGCATATGGTTCTTTCAATCACGAGGTCATCACTGAATGTGTAGGAGCCACGATATAGATCTCCAGGTCCCGCTGTTGGTTATTGATCGGAGAGGTGTCTCGATCATGTCTGCATTGTTCGCGAACCGTAGGTTGACACACTTAAGGTTCGATGTCGCTTAGGTTTGATATGGAATAAGAGTTGGAGACTGAATGTTGTTTGGAGTGTCGGATTGGATCTAGTACATCACGAGGAGGTTCGGAATAGTTCGCAGATTAAGATTCATATATGGAAAGTCTCTTTCTAGGTTTCGGGAAAAGTTTTGATGTTTGACCAGATGTTTCTAGAAGATTTCGGAGGGCCACCGGTGGGTCCACTTGGGCCGAGGGTGTGCAGCATGGCCTCTTGGACCAGGCGCACTAAGCCCTCAAAGGCCCAGCTGGCTAGCCCTAAAGGGATAAGATCAAATCTATAGAGATAATTAAGATTGAATCCCACGATTTTAGGGAGGCAAACTTGGGTGGGTGGGGGGGAGAGATTTCTCTCCCCCATTTCAAAATCTTCGGAATTAAAATCTCCCTCACACGAATCCCTTTCCTCTGGATCTATAACATCAAGTAAAAACTGTATATTGGAGCATGCACTTACATATCAAAGTCAAACTTCATGTATGGATCCAGTCAACGAATAAAAATCTGATAAAATGCAAGAAGATTTAGCTTTGTGCATGCAATACACATCATTATAATCCCGGGTATAGTACTTGAGTAAGCCATCTCTAACTATCAGTCGCAGATGTGTAGTATACAACACCATATAATATTGATTTATATCGTGATACTTAGCATGTATATATATGTATATATGATAGCCTACTATTTGTCTCAACATTTACCCCAACTGCCCATTTGCAAACTTGAACATAATTTCTTTTAGAAGTACTAACTTATCTTTTGTTCTGTTAAATATTGCAGAGCAATAACGGATAGAACTCCTAGGTAATGGCAAACCTCTATTATTAGTTTTGAGTATCTTCGGTAATTTTACCGATCAAGGTATTTGAATATCTCACTCGATGTAGCACATCATAAATTCATCAACAATCCATTGTGGGTATCTTGTTGCGCCACTCGATCTTGATGATCTTCATCACCGAGAAGTCTCGTTCAATTTTTTTACCACAACCGATAAAAGCAGTGCCAACTCAATGACACGATAAACCTTAGGAAACATGATGTTCCTTTGAAATATCAAGAAAATCTCTAGCTCAAGATTACCTTGAATATGCGCATGCTCATAATTCGAGAAATCCATTGTACGGGTTCTGCTACATTGAGAATTAGCTATTGCAAAGAGAAAATTTGGTTTCACGCGATATTAGACCTAGTCCATGTTTTTTGTTCATAGTCGTTTTCTCCATTGTTCACGAAAGCAAGCATAGCTTTCTTATACGGAATCTGCTTTTGATGTACGGCCACTGAAACTGTTGATGAAAAACATGCATCTGAAATGTTTAGTCAAAAATTAAGGTAGGAAGGAATCACTATCTTGACCTATTGGGAGCTCAGCCCCTGGCTGACCCACGGATTCGGAGTTCACTTTTACAAAGTTGACAATCGCCATAATTTGGCACCAACTTCTTTGAAGACAATCAGTCATCCACACTCGGTCTTTCAAGATGAGCCAAGTGAAAAGCTTGAACTTAGGTGGTTTCCAATTTTTCGACATCATCTTTGGCATGATGGAGTTAATCATGCCCTCGAATTTAGCCCTATAAGCCGAAGCAGTCGTGAATGATCATGAAGTGGTGAATTTCCATGTGGTGTCGTCAGTGGTACCCTCAGTAAGTTGCACCCCATTTACTTCCATCCACAGATCCGCAACTCGGCAATGTTGGTTATTGTGATGCCTCATTGCATTTGATTTTGGTGTTCCAAAAATCTTGGTTTATGACTTTGCTAACCAAGAAGTACTTCCTCTTAGAGATTGCGGATGGCACTATGTCATTTGTTTTTTCCCCTCAAGTCTAGGGGCATGCCAAAGCTAGCTATACACACATTCCTAATGGTGATGGTGGTAGCCGCATAGAAGAAGTCCATATCCGCACCGTTGCAAGGGTGGTCATTGCTAACCCACGCCTTAGAGATTTCTTTCCACAGAAGCCACAACCACCCAAACCTCAAGGCTCTCGAAATTTTTCAAGGCCGATTATAAAAATCTCAAAGCTAAGATGCTCATTGTGCACTGAAGGATAAAGCTACAGGGCCGACTCTGGCCCTAGCTAGGCCACCATGGAAAACTCACAAGGGCCCAAGCCTTGGGGGCATGAACTGATCTTCTCGTACCTACCCTGCCCAGCAAGTTTTCTTGTTTTTTTGTTTTGTTGAAAAAGCCCAACATCTTAGCCGACCAAACTACAAATAGATGCATCGAGGTGAGCGAGCCAGCGGTCAACCTTATCTGGCCCATGCCTATAGATCAGGGGGGGGGCAGAGATCAACCAACCTCGCCCTCAACGGCCAGTCCATCACAGCCTCGTTGTACGTAACCTTTGTTACAATGTACTTGATTTTATTGACAATTTTAGGTGTCACAATGGTGAAACATAAATCTGGTTGCGTGAAAAGAAATTTTTAAAAACGAGACAACCAGGTTACTGAATCACAAAGAGGTGCTTTAAATTGGTATTTTCCAGGCAACGGGTAGTGTTAATGTCAACGACGATAATCAGAGGTAAGAATCTGAATCCGGACAAGATGATGATCAGAATTTATATGCTGATCCGAGTTCCTATTTGAGGTAATAATAGTAGTAGCAAGGAATACTATATTGTTCTATTTTGCTACTCATACGAATATGTGGTTGGATATTAGTATTGAATATTTTGCAGGTGAAAGACATAAATATTTCTAGACCCGGGAAAATATGGGGCCGGCCCTGTAGGCCTGACAAGTAGTGCCAGTGCGATGAAACAAAAATCTCGGCCAGGTCGGATTGTGCCGTGCCGCCAAACTGCTCCTTCGGTCACTGTGCACGCTACACCGCCGTTAGTGCTCACGCCTCCTCCGAAAGAGACCACGAAATCATACCAAACAATGCGTGGAAGAAAAAGAGAGAAAATGGAAGGAAGAAGAAATCTTCTGGGAACGGATGATGACTATTCGAACTTGGGGAGAGTCGGATTTTTCGACCGCGGCAACAGCCACAACGAGCGTGCGTACGTGTGAGCTCAGAAGCAGGATAGGCAGCAGGCAGTTTCCTAATTGAGCTCGTGCCTCCCTTTTTTACAGACCGTGGACCGACGGCCACCGGTCTTGTACTAGCAAATCTTCTTCTTTGTGCTTGTGCATGCATGCTGCTCTTGTTTTGTACTACTACACCTGGTCTTTGAGTCAACCAAGGTATGAAACGCGAGCAGCCAGCCGGGGGACGACCAGCTCGGAATAGTCTCCTCGATCGATTATTTTAACCACCAGGTCGCATTTGGACATTTCAGAAGGAGATATGCATGCATCAGCATGCATGACTTCCACTGCATGGAGTTCAACAAACATATGCGAGAACCGTTTACCAGAGACGAGTTTTTTTCTTAATTGTACAGTTAATTAGCGAGCAATGTCAAGGATCGATACCCATACCAGAGCTTATAATAGACTGAGACTTGAGACTTGGCGCGCCAAATGCACGGTCACCGACGGCATGTTTTCTTTGTCAGGTCAGAACACGTGAAGGAATGGTTCAGCGCGCGTTTCCGCCGCGCGCCTAACATGCCATACAAAATAATCCGTGCGGATCTGCAAAAATAATGTAGCCACAGGAGGAGCAGATCGATCCATGGAAGCCAACGTGCAGCTGCCTAGTACGATTGACAGAAACAATCTTAATCGCGGCGACCTAACATGCATGCTACTCATCAGGTCCACTAGATTTCTGCACCTCCCACGAACAATTTCGTGTTAATTAGATCGGCTGAAATCACGAGCGCGCGGTGACACAACCCCCGGCCTCCAATGACAGCTTCAGGTTGCTCTCATGGCTCGTACAGCTACCGCCTAACTCTCAACTGTCAGCCTGGCAATGCGTGATGCAAATGCTTCCTGTGACGCTGGCATCTGCACATGATTTCGGATCAGCCAAGCTAATTCCACGTTTGATATCCGTATCCGCGCCATTCCTTCCATCTCTATCGCTGCACATTGCTGTTCGATTGCCCACAAGTGTAGACAGTTCGGCGATATTTCAATCACTCATCGACTTCTTTTCTTATCTTCTCTCTTAGCTTTGTTTAATATAAATATACTGTACAACATAACCTTTTTTATTACTTTAGTATCAGAGCTAGGAGGTCTCATACTCCTCCTATATTATTAAAAGAAAAATCTACTGCCTAGGTTTCGTGATTAAAAAAACGAATTACATCAGTGGTTACCAAGAGCAAATCTCGGGATTATTGAGCAGCCACCTCCACCCGTCCAAAGTCAGCACACCATCCATCCAAAAGGGACCAAGGCAAAAGGCCTCGAGTTGACATCTCGCTCATCATTGATTAAAGTCCACTCAAAATACATGCAAAGTACTCCGCTGTATGATAAGTAGCACTAGTACTGAAAAAGTTCCATGCATCACCTCTGCTTCAAAATGACGCCACGATGATGCACCGTATAAAAAAACTCTATATACTTACTAGTATAATGAAGAAAATGAACATCACACGTGGGAACGTGATTAGCGCCGTTCCAGAATTCCGTACGCGTGGCTTGCTGGACAGAAAATATGTGCCTACCTTACTAAAACGAGATGGATTGCCAGCTATGCGGATTTAATTGACGCATGGATGTAAAGGAAACGGCACTAATCAAAGTTAATTAAATAAAAATGGAGGGAGTATGTGTGAACAAAAAAATCGGCAACTCTAGCGGATCCCGTGTAATTCAAACCTGGATAACTCAAATCCGGTGAGTGTATCGAAATTGATACTTGAAATGTTTTTAGAAAATCGCTCGATAAAACGAGAAGAGAAAAAGAGTTCATAATTCATCATAGTTGGTCCCAATTCATTAATTTACAATCAATTCGTAGATAGATCAGCCTAACCCTGACCCTACGGTCGTAAGGAACATCATGTTCTCGAACGAGCTCCTAGCCAGGGTTGCGCCATGCCCTCAGGTTGCTCAGTGACAGAGCATCGCGGGCATCGGTCGTGGCACGCGGTAGCTCTCCGCCTCCGCATGCTCGCCCTGGTTGGGAACGCCATGGCTCGCTTTTCCATGGAGTATCCTCGATGCCTTCGGACCCGTCCCATGCTGCGAAGATGATCATCTGTCGCGAGAGGGCACACGGACTCACGCTTGGTCAGATGAATGGTGGCGCATGCATTTCACCTTTTCCTCAGTGGGAGGATTACGTGGGGTGGGTGAGGGAGGACGGGGGAGGGGGCGACCGGAGCCAAACTCCATCGTGTTGCATTTTACAGATTAGAGATTTGGAGGAGCGGCGTGCATAAATCATGGTGGAGCGATGCAGGATTGGAACCCTAAATGTACAGCACTACACGGTATATAGCAGGTAGCCGGGGTTCTACCTTTACCCTAGATAAATGTTTATGGGCCGGGTCATTATCCAATATCTGTTTAAAAAAGGGGAAAATTGCTGGATCTTCCGGTTTCGGCTCATTTTCTAGGATCTGCTAGAGTTGCTCTTCTTATGGTTGGGGCTATAAATTTCGATGTCACTGGGCATGTCGCTTTGAGTAATTTGTTCTCAAGTCTCAACAAACAGATCACATGATCGGTCAGATTTAGTATAACTTGTACTAAATTTAAATCAATTAAAAAGGACCGAAAAAAGAAGTACGGAGTACTTAGTCTGACGCATAGATGTAAAGGAAACGAGCTAGCTGTCGTTCTAATCAAAGTTAATTAAATAAAAATGGAGGAAGTATGTGTGAACAAAAAAAATCGGCAACTCCAGCGGATCCCGTGTAATTCAAATCCGGATAACTCAAATCGGGCGAGTGTATCGAAACTGATATTTGAAATGTTTTTGAAAAAATCGCTCGATAAAACGTGAATAGCAAATGAGTTCATATAATTTATTATAGTTGGTCGCAATTCATTAATTTAAAAGCAATTCGTATATAGATCAGCCTAACCCTGGCCCTACGGTCGTAGGGAACATCATGTTCTCCAACGGGCTCCTAGCTGGGGTTGCGCCATGCCCTCGGGTTGCTCCGTGACATGGCGTCGTGGGCATCGGCGGTGGCACGCGGTAGCTCTCCGCCTCCGCATTCTCGCCCTGGTCGGGAACACCATGGCTCGCTTTTTCCATGGTGTATCCTCGATTCTTTCGGACCCGTCCCATGCTGGGGAGATGATGATCCGTCGCGAGAGGGCACCATGGACTCGCTTTTGGTCCGATCAACGGCGGCGCATGCATTTCGTATCTTCCTCGGTGGGAGGACTATGTGGGGTGGGTGGGCCGGGAGACCGGAGCCAAACTCCATCGCATCGTCGATTGCTCGCTGCAAATTAGAGATTTGGAGGAGCGGCATGCATAAATTACAGTGGAACGATGCGGGATTTGAACCCTAAATCAGCAGCACCACGCGATATATAGCTGGTAACCGGGGTTATACTGGTACCCTAGATAAATGTTTCCGAGACGGGCTGTTATCCAAATTTTATATATTTAAGCAGCTTAAAACCCAAAATCCGGAACTGCTGGATTTTCCAGTTTCGGCTCGTTTCCCCGATCTGCTAGAATTGCTCGTCTGATGGTTGGGGCTATATATAAATTTCGACGTCACTGAGCATGTCGCTTTGAGTAATTTGGTCTCAAGTCTCAGCAGACAGATCGCATGATCGGTCCAAACGAACACAAAGAATCGGCAGAGAGGCAAATTTTGAGCAAAAAACAATTTCATTACTCTGCATAAGTTACATTCACGTTGAAATGACACTGTTTCATCCCCGTGAGAATCAAACGGGTGTAGAATTTGATTCCTACAACTGCCAAAATGCACAGGAGACAGGTAACCGTCCCGCCAAATGTCGGCGCCGTCGATAACTGCTACTGCATGGCGCGGGGTGCCGTTACTGCCATCTTCAGCAGCAACGGCGAACGGTTCAAACTCTGCTTCTGACGGTTCGGCCCAGACCAAGTCACCCGCATCGGCAGGCGGCGAGTCGTGGGCGCCGTGCACGTGGATCCAGCCTTGGTCGTCCGAGTCCCAGTCCGGCAGGGCCGAGGCGGCGCACGCCAATGCCCCGATCCTCTCGGCGGGCGTCGTCGACGTCTCGTCCGCCTCGTCGTCGGTGTCGTCCGAGTCCCATAGCGCGTCGTGCAGCGTGCTCTTGGGAGACGTCCATTCCTGTTTCGCCGGTTCCGCGTAGTCGCGGGCGGCGTCGGCGGAAGCGAGGAACGGGTGGTCCAGGAGGTCCGCCGCCGGGGAGCGGTCGCGGGGGTCTCTGGCGAAGCAGGCGGCGAGGAAGCCCTTGGCCTCGGGCGACAGCCACCCGGGAACCTCCGGCACGGCGTCCGTGTACCCGATCCGGTGGACCGCGGCGAAGAGGTCACTCACGTCGCTCCAGGGCGCGCGGCCGGTGGCCATCTCGACGACGGTGCAGCCGAGCGCCCACACGTCGGCCGCGGGGCCCTGCTCCTCCCCGCGAGCCACCTCGGGGGCCATGAACGCGGGCGTGCCGCCGATCGGGAGCGGCGAGTCAACTCCCCGCGCGCAGCCGAAATCAGTCAGCCTGGCGCGGCCGTCGGCGCCGATGACCACGTTGCGCGCCTTGACGTCGGCGTGCACGAGGGACCGCGCGTGGAGGTACGCGAGCGCCCCAGCGACGTCGGCCGCGTACGCCCGGATGGCGCGCTCCGGGAGGCGGGTCCTGGCGGCCTCGTCGGCGAGCGAGCCGCCGGGGGCGAACTCGAGGAGGAGCTGGTGCCCGCCGTGCTCCGCGGCGCGGGAGCCGAGGCAGGGGATGATGTGCGGCGAGCAGAGGCCGGTGAGCACGCTGCCCTCGCGCGCCAGCTGCGCCGCGCCGCACGCCGCGGCGGACTTGACGGCCAGGAGCTTGCCGGAGGATTCGTCGGACGCGAGCCAGACCACGGCGCCCGACGCGCCCCGGCCCAGCGTGCGGAGGCGCCTGAGCTTCTTCGCCACGGTGATGTCCATTGTGTTTGCGTTGTCCCGGTTGGTTGGTTGGACTGTGAGCTGAAGTTGTAGCGAGGAGGATGTGGGGATGGCGCGCGAGATCCACGGTTTATATCGGGGGTGAGTGGAGCGGCGCGCGACGAGGAAGAGACCAATAGAGCGTGTGCACGGAACACGTGCGGAAATCCGGCGAGTCGAATGAAGTGGGCGTTTTCCTGTGCGCGGCTGCTTACAAAGCCTCGTGCGACCTTCTCCTTTGTTGGCCCGCCCTGGCTGCAAAGGAAGGTGTAGCGAACGAACGTGTGTGTGTGTGTGTCTCATGAATCTGGTCGCGTTTTTTTTCTGGCCTTTCTTCTCCGTCGTTTTTCTGCTGCCTTTCAGCTTGACAGATCGGGATCACGGCATCCTTCATGGATGGGTAGATGCATCATGCTTTATAGACATTGTTCAGAGGCCTAAGAACACCAATCATACTTGGACTTTCATTAATATTTAAAAAATTATAGATATCTTTTTAAAAATATGTAACACCTTTTTTTATATTTACAAAAAAATACACCATTGGGATTCCCTTAAGGTAAGGGTGTCAAAAAATATCATTATGATATTTTCTTGGGGGGGGGGGGCACGCCCCCTCCCTAGACGACCTATGCCACTACGAATAAGGGGTCGTTGGTGTCATCTACCCCACTAGGGCCACTAAAGTGTATGGAAAATTCCAATAGAGGGACCCTTCTTGTGATTGCCTTGAACCTTGGCTGCAGCTTGAGACGGACCTGCCCCGTCTGCCGCAATGGCGCCTATCAAGATGTCTCTTAATAATTTTGTATGTATTTTTTTTATTTTTGTAACTTTTCGATATCCATTTTTATACCTAATCAATATCTAAGTATACCCAATACTAATATAATCTATACATAAACAATAATATTAATATTTACCTAAATAATAATGATAATTTATATTGATCTATACTATTAAACTGAAACCCATCCGTTCGGTTTTTTTTTGCAAACGACTCCGCCTTTTATTCGACGGTTAATCTCACTAGGACACTATCCTCGGACTTTTTAGTGTGCGGCAGTTTTCCAAGATAAGTCACCAATATAATTGTCATGAAACTCGTCCCTCACTATGAGACATCGCCCTCCATTTAAACCTACTTGTCGTGATCCTCAATGTAAAGGGGAAAATAGTGTTTCACATGGATGTAATCTTCTTGTTAATCGACATGTTCACTATTCTAAGGGTTTGGTAGAAATCCCCAAGTCTAGGGTTTGTCCAAAAGTGAACAATGCCATAAACTAACACAACTATAACCAACCAAATCATGACTGGTGAGATAGATTACCTCAAAATATACAAGGGTTCCGATTCCACGAACAAGTCCCTCCGATTTTGAGGGATTTTGAGGGGAGAGAAGGAGAGAGAATCACCTCGGGTTGGGAGGAAGAGGAATGGGAAGTTAGGGACACGGGTGGGTGGCCCACCCATGACTACTTAACCGTTATGTGACGAATTGCCAAAGGGCCTGGCGGTAATTAAGGTTGCAATCTGAACCACCACATAAGTCGGCGGTTGGATTTCAAAAGAACCGCTATAATACCTCCTGGACAACATAGCAAACAAATTACCAGGATGGAAGGCCTCGCTTCTTGACAAGGGGGGTCAACTTGAGCTCGTCCGGTCGACACTGTCCGCGATGCCTATCTTCGCCATGATATCCCTTGACATCCCGATCAAGACCATTCTCGCGATTGAGAAGATTATTCGAGGGTTCCTTTGGAAAGGCAAAAGATGTAAAGGGTGGCCACTGTCTAGTGGCGTGGGACAAAGTTTGCACTCCTAAGGAATGGGGTGGACTCGGTATTCCAGACCTGAGGATGATGAATGTGGCCTTGAGGACCAGATGGTTATGGCTACAGCGGGTTGATGAATCCAAGCCGTGGAAGGAGCTGAACATTCAAGTTCCTCAGCTAGCAAGACATCTTTTCGAAGGAGCAACATACTCGGTGCTAGGAGACGGTGCATCCACCCTCTTCTAGTCGGACTGCTGGCTGCCCGATGGGCGCATCAGTGACATTGCACCAAACCTGTTTGCCACGGTGCCAAAGCGCGCGGTCAAACAACGCCGTGTCCGTGAGGGGCTGGCAGGTGGATGGCTTGACGACCTATCCCCAGATCTAGGGGAGCCTGCGCTTAGAGAGTTGTTTGAAGTAGCGGATCGGCTAGAACACGTCAATCTTGTCGAGGGCGTGGAGGACGGTTTCAGATGGAGATGGGAAAACGACAACTCCTACTCTGCTAGATCCTGCTATGAGGCGATGTTCGGGGCCAGAGTGAGCATGGCTGGTGCACTGCAGGTTTGGAAGTCGCGCGCTCCATCAAACTGCAGAGTTTTCATGTGGCTAGCGGCGCGGAATAGTTGATGGACAGCTGACAGGCTCAGTCGGCGTGGGCTTTCGCACCCGGCTTCATGCCCTTTCTGCGACCAGGTGGGTGAGACCTTGGATCACTTGCTGATGGGTTGCGTCCTGACACGTGAAGTTTGGGCTACTTTCCTGCGCTTGTACGCCGCAGCCGGACACTACCCTTGTCAGTTGGCTGCAAGACAAGAGTGGGGGCCCGGGAGCCGATCGGGACTTTTGGACGGCGATGGTGCTCATATGCTGGTGTCTCTGGCGCCATCGGGATGATGTGGTTTCCGAAGGTGCAGCCCCTTCCAAGGACGTGGTGACGCAGAAGATCGTTGAAGATGCGGAGCTTTGGCGAGCGGCTAGACTGTTTAGGGGCATCCTTGCGCATGTGGATAAGTGGAGATGTCGCGAGTAGTCGTTATAGATGTGTGTGCTGCCCCCTTGGGTTAGCGTGGTGTTGCACTCTCGGCGTCTGTGCCAGAGGTGCGTTGTACTTTGGCCTCTTGACCTCTTCTTCTATGAAACCGATACGTCTGTCCATGACGTATCCTTGAAAAAAAAAAAAACCTCTATATGTGTCAGCGGTTACCCTACCATGTTAGGGCAATCAAGCCACCATGGCATAAAATCAAACGCTGAATTGTTTAGCAATTCCAAAATAAAAAGATCGGATCTTTCTAAAATTTTGAACATGCGTTTCATTTTGGGTTGAACTTTCGTCCGGAGTGATTTTATCGTTTTAGTCTTGTATTACTAAGTTTACCGCACTTTTCCAATGTGTGTTGCTTTAGTTTTTTTTCCTAAAGGAGGATACCCAAGATAAATATGTGGGTGAACTGAAATTTAGGCCTCTCCACGTGGCTTTTAATATATAAGCCGATAAGGCCCTTATTGTGTTCTGTTCTATCGTACACTATGCATCTTCTTTATGTGCCTCGTGGTAATGTCTCAGTCTTATCTTGGATATTTCTCACATTAAGAGCATCTCCAGTCGCGTCCCCCAAAGCGTCCCCAAAGCAATTTAGGGCGCGCCGGACAAAAAATGCGTTCCAGCCGCGTCCGCCAAAGCCCATTTTTGTCCGGCGCGCCCCGATACGGTGTCCGGCGCCCCGAGCCCGTCCCCGTCCCACAGGGGACGCTCCGGGGACGCCGGACACAACGAAAAACGAGACGGGCTCCCACATGTCGGCGACTATTTGCATAAACCGTTGGTTCGCGCCTCTTTTCTCGTCGCTCCTTCCTTTCCGCGCCTCCCACCCCACCGCCGCCGCTGGATTTCCTGGCCGTTTGGGCGTCTGATCTCTGCTGAGAGTCGGCACCGTTGTCGCGGCTGGGGCTCCCGCCGGTCGTGCCGCCGCCGCCGCGTCGCCAGCGCGTCCCAGAACGCGCCGTCAAATCCGCCCCACCTCCGCGCACGAAGGTGCTCGACGACTTGCCGGTAGGCGCGATTGGCCGGCTGTTTGTTGCGTCGTCCGCCTCGGCGCAATTTTAACCATTGATTTTGCTTTAGCCATGGACAGCGGCGATGAGATGGTTGCCCTGCTGCTGGAGGACGAGCAAGCGTTCGACGACGACCTGCGGGAGCATTTGCTGATCATCGCGTCCCTCCAGGACATGCTTGACGCCGAGGCGGAGAAGAGGAAGAGGCCGCGCCGCGGAGGATCAAGGCCGGGAAGAAGGAAGTCGAAGCCCCGGCAGAGGATGGAGGGGCATGCCATGCTGCACAATGACTACTTCGCCGACGGGGCAACACATGCCGACAATTTTCGGCGCCGATACAGGATGAGCAAGGGCCTGTAGGAAGGATGTCGAGCGGGCATTTGGTGTGCTTCAAGCACAATTTGCCATTGTCCGGTACCCTGCTCTAAGCTGGTCTCACGACCAAATGTGGGAGGTGATGCAGGCTTGTGTGATCATGCACAACATGATCATCGAGGATGACCGCAAGAATCATGTTAGGTCACATGTTGGTC
The DNA here is from genome assembly GCF_022539505.1 of Lolium rigidum. Taxonomy (NCBI): domain Eukaryota; kingdom Viridiplantae; phylum Streptophyta; class Magnoliopsida; order Poales; family Poaceae; genus Lolium; species Lolium rigidum. The sequence continues at coordinate 131,023,604 of NC_061513.1, forward strand.
CCTATGAGTGTCAAGGCCCTCTCGCGGAGGTTGATCATGAGTTGCCTGCAGATTTTGCTGATTTTCTCGCCATGCACGCAGAGATCCGTGACAGCAATGTGCATGAGCAACTTCAAGCTGATCTCCTTGAGCATTTGTGGAGTGATACGTCTCCGACGTATCGATAATTTCTTATGTTCCATGCCACATTATTGATGTTATCTACATGTTTTATGCACACTTTATGTCATATTCGTGCATTTTCTGGAACTAACCTATTAACAAGATGCCGAAGTGCCGATTCTGTTGTTCGCTGTTTTTGGTTTCAGAAATCCTAGTAACGAAATATTCTCGGAATTGGACGAAATCAACGCCCAGGGTCCTATTTTGCCACGAAGCTTCCAGAAGTCCGAAGAGGAGACGAAGAGGGGCCACGAGGGGCCACACCCTAGGGCGGCGCGGCCCCCCCCTTGGCCGCGCGGCCCTGTGGTGTGGGGCCCTCGTGCCGCCTCCTGACCTGCCCTTCCGCCTACTTAAAGCCTCCGTTGCGAAACCCCCAGTACCGAGAGCCACGATACGGAAAACCTTCCAGAGACGCCGCCGCCGATCCCATCTCGGGGGATCCAGGAGATCGCCCTCCGGCACCCCGTCGGAGAGGGGAATCATCTCCCGGAGGACTCTACGCCGCCATGGTCGCCTCCGGAGTGATGTGTGAGTAGTCTACCCCTGGACTATGGGTCCATAGCAGTAGCTAGATGGTTGTCTTCTCCCCATTGTGCTATCATTGTCGGATCTTGTGAGCTGCCTAACATGATCAAGATCATCTATCTGTAATTCTATATGTTGCGTTTGTTGGGATCCGATGAATAGAGAATACTTGTTATGTTGATTATCAAAGTTATATCTATGTGTTGTTTATGATCTTGCATGCTCTCCGTTACTAGTAGATGCTCGGCCAAGTAGATGCTTGTAACTCCAAGAGGGAGTATTTATGCTCGATAGTGGGTTCGTGCTCGCATTGACACTGGGACGATGATGTGAAAGTTCTAAGTTTGTGTTGTGTTGTTGCCACTAGGGATAAAACATTGATGCTATGTCTAAGGATGTAGTTGTTGATTACATTACGCACCATACTTAATGCAATTGTTCTGTTGCTTTGCAACTTAATACTCGAAGGGGTTCGGATGATAACCTGAAGGTGGACTTTTTAGGCATAGATGCAGTTGGATGGCGGTCTATGTACTTTGTCGTAATGCCCAATTAAATCTCACTATACTCATCATGATATGTATGTGCATGGTCATGCCCTCTTTATTTGTCAATTGCCCAACTGTAATTTGTTCACCCAACATGCTGTTTATCTTATGGGAGAGACACCTCTAGTGAACTGTGGACCCCGGTCCAATTCTCTATACTTGAAATACAATCTATCGCAATACTTGTTCTACTATTTTCTGCAAACAATCATCTTCCACACAATACGGTTAATCCTTTGTTACAGCAAGCCGGTGAGATTGACAACCTCACTGTTTCGTTGGGGCAAAGTACTTTGGTTGTGTTGTGCAGGTTCCACGTTGGCGCCGGAATCCCTGGTGTTGCACCGCACTACATCCCGCCGCCATCAACCTTCAACGTGCTTCTTGGCTCCTCCTGGTTCGATAAACCTTGGTTTCTTTCCGAGGGAAAACTTGCTCGCTGTGCGCATCATACCTTCCTCTTGGGGTTCCCAACGAACGTGTGAGTTACACGCCATCAAGCTCTTTTTTCGGGCGCCGTTGCCGGGAGATCAAGACACGCTGCAAGGGGAGTCTCCACTTCTCAATCTCTTTACTTTGTTTTTGTCTTGCTTAGTTTTATTTACTACTTTGTTTGCTGCACTAAATCAAAACATAAAAAAATTAGTTGCTAGTTTTACTTTATTTGCTATCTTGTTTGCTATATCAAAAACACAAAAAAATTAGTTACTTGCATTTACTTTATCTAGTTTGCTTTATTTATTGTCTTGCACTCTATATTAAAAATACAAAAAAAATTAGTTACTTTTGTTACCATGTCTAGCTCTGAACCTGTTACTTCTTCGCCTGAAGAATTAGTCTTCACTTTCAAACAAGGGGATGAGGAGAGTTTTAAGGATGCTTGGTCTAGAATTTTTACTTCTTATCGTAAAACTGAACCTCAAATGACTCTAAGTTTGCTCCTTAGTAATTTTTATTTTGGTCTTATGGTTCGCTATAGATATGCTTTGGATACTTTAGTGGGAGGAGATTTCCTTCATTGCAATGGGGATCAAGCTTTTAATGCCATAAAGAAGTTGGTTGCATCACATGATTCAGCTAATAACTTTGATTCAGCCCTCACTAGCATTTATAATAGATTAAACAATCTCGAGATAAGTACATCTCGCTTGGATGACAACTATTGCCATGTTCGTAATCGTCTTGAACAAGTTTTAGTGAACTCTAAACTTTCATTGTGGGATCCTACTGTTAAAATTGTTATCGGTGATCGAACTCTTCATGCCAACTGTGATATTATGTCTGAATTTTGCCTTATGCCTGAGAGCATTTATAAATCTTTGAAACTTTGGGGAGTCGAGGAAGGAGGAGAAGAAATAACTTTCATTGATAACTCCGTTATAATTCCTAAGGGAATAGCTGCAGGTGTGCATACAACCATTCTTGGAAGAACAATATCCATTGATTATCTTGTTATTGAATGTGTAGGGACAGGAAAAAATCACACTCGGAAGATCCTCGCTGAAACTATTGGGAGCAGTCATTGATGTGGGAGAAGGCACTCTGAAATCCACCTCTGTACCGGGGGGAAATCATATATTTCCTAAATCAAAGGGAAAGAAAAACAATAAGAAAGGTAAGGGTAAAGCCCAAGGTAAGGTTGACACACCATCTCTTGATAATACTTGATACACACTTTCTGCGCCTAGCTGAAAGGCGTTAAAGAAAAGCGCTTATGGGAGACAACCCATGTTTTTACCTACAGTACTTTGTTTTTATTTTGTGTCTTGGAAGTTGTTTACTACTGTAGCAACCTCTACTTATCTTAGTTTAGTGTTTTGTTGTGCCAAGTAAAGTCGTTGATAGAAAAGTTCATACTAGATTTGGATTACTGCGCAGTTCCAGATTTCTTTGCTGTCACGAATCTGGGTCTACCTCCCTTTAGGTAGCTCAGAAAATTAAGCCAATTTACGTGCATGATCCTCAGATATGTACGCAACTTTCATTCAATTTGAGCATTTTCATTTGAGCAAGTATGGTGGCCTAATAAAATTCGTCAATACGAACTGTTCTGTTTTGACAGATTCTGCCTTTTATTTCGCATTGCCTCTTTTGCTATGTTGGATGAATTTCTTTGATCCATTAATGTTCAGTAGCTTTATGCAATGTCCAGAAGTGTTAAGAATGATTGTGTCACCTCTGAATATGTTAATTTTTATTGTCGCTAACCCTCTAATGAGTTGTTCTAAGTTTGGTGTGGAGGAAGTTTTCAAGGATCAAGAGAGGAGTATGATGCAACATGATCAAGGAGAGTGAAAGCTCTAAGCTTGGGGATGCCCCGGTGGTTCACCCCTGCATATATCAAGAAGACTCAAGCGTCTAAGCTTGGGGTTGCCCAAGGCATCCCCTTCTTCATCGACAACATTATCAGGTTCCTCCCCTGAAACTATATTTTTATTCCATCACATCTTATGTGCTTTGCTTGGAGCGTCGGTTTGTTTTTGTTTTTTGTTTTGTTTGAATAAAATGGATCCTAGCATTCACTTTATGGGAGAGAGACACGCTCCGTTGTAGCATATGGACAAGTATGTCCTTAGTTTCTACTCATAGTATTCATGGCGAAGTTTCTTCTTCGTTAAATTATTATATGGTTGGAATTGGAAAATGATACATGTAGTAATTGCTATAAATGTCTTGGGTAATATGATACTTGGCAATTGTTGTGCTCATGTTTAAGCTCTTGCATCATATGCTTTGCACCCATTAATGAAGAAATACATAGAGCATGCTAAAATTTGGTTTGCATATTTGGTTTCTCTAAAGTCTAGATAATTTCTAGTATTGAGTTTGAACAACAAGGAAGACGGTGTAGAGTCTTATAATGTTTACAATATGTCTTTTATGTGAGTTTTGCTGCACCGGTTCATCCTTGTGTTTGTTTCAAATAAGCCTTGCTAGCCTAAACCTTGTATCGAGAGGGAATACTTCTCATGCATCCAAAATACTTGAGCCAACCACTATGCCATTTGTGTCCACCATACCTACCTACTACATGGTATTTTCCGCCATTCCAAAGTAAATTTCTTGAGTGCTACCTTTAAAATTCCATCATTCACCTTTGCAATATATAGCTCATGGGACAAATAGCTTAAAAACTATTGTGGTATTGAATATGTAATTATGCACTTTATCTCTTATTAAGTTGCTTGTTGTGCGATAACCATGTTCATCTGGGACGCCATCAACTATTCTTTGTTGAATTTCATGTGAGTTGCTATGCATGTTCGTCTTGTCTGAAGTAAGAGAGATCTACCACCTTATGGTTAAGCATGCATATTGTTAGAGAAGGACATTGGGCCGCTAACTAAAGCCATGATCCATGGTGGAAGTTTCAGGTTTGGACAAATATCCTCAATCTCATATGAGAAAATTATTAATTGTTGTTACATGCTTATGCATAAAACAGGAGTCCATTATCTGTTGTCTATGTTGCCCCGGTATGGATGTCTAAGTTGAGAATAATCAATAGCGAGAAATCCAATGCGAGCTTTCTCCTTAGACCTTTGTACAGGCGGCATAGAGGTACCCCATTGTGACACTTGGTTAAAACATGTGCATTGTGATGATCCGGTAGTCCAAGCTAATTAGGACAAGGTGCGGGCACTATTAGTACACTATGCATGAGGCTTGCAACTTGTAAGATATAATTTACATGATACATATGCTTTATTACTACCGTTGACAAAATTGTTTCATGTTTTCAAAATCAAAACTCTAGCACAAATATAGCAATCGATGCTTTTCCTCTATGGAGGACCATTCTTTTACTTTCAATGTTGAGTCGGTTCACCTATTTCTCTCCACCTCAAGAAGCAAACACTTGTGTGAACTGTGCATTGATTCCTACATACTTGCTTATTGCACTTATTATATTACTCTATGTTGACAATATCCATGAGATATACATGTTACAAGTTGAAAGCAACCGCTGAAACTTAATCTTCCTTTGTGTTGCTTCAATGCTTTTACTATGAATTATTGCTTTATGAGTTAACTCTTATGCGAGACTTATTGATGCTTGTCTTGAAGTGCTATTCATGAAAAGTCTTTGCTTTATGATTCACTTGTTTACTCATGTCATATACATTGTTTTGATCGCTGCATTCACTACATATGCTTTACAAATAGTATGATCAAGGTTATGATGGCATGTCACTCCAGAAATTATCTGTGTTATCGTTTTACCTGGTCGGGACGAGCAGAACTAAGCTTGGGGATGCTGATACGTCTCCGACATATCGATAATTTCTTATATTCCATGCCACATTATTGATGTTATCTACATGTTTTATGCACACTTTATGTCATATTCGTGCATTTTCTGGAACTAACCTATTAACAAGATGCCGAAGTGCCGATTGTCGTTTTCTGCTGTTTTTGGTTTCAGAAATCCTAGTAACGAAATATTCTCGGAATTGGACGAAATCAACGCCCAGGGTCCTATTTTGCCACGAAGCTTCCAGAAGTCCGAAGAGGAGACGAAGAGGGGCCACGAGGGGGCCACACCCTAGGGCGGCGCGGCCCCCCCTTGGCCGCGCGGCCCTGTGGTGTGGGGCCCTCGTGCCGCCTCCTGACCTGCCCTTCCGCCTACTTAAAGCCTCCGTTGCGAAACCCCCAGTACCGAGAGCCACGATACGGAAAACCTTCCAGAGACGCCGCCGCCGCCGATCCCATCTCGGGGGATCCAGGAGATCGCCTCCGGCACCCTGCCGGAGAGGGGAATCATCTCCCGGAGGACTCTACGCCACCATGGTCGCCTCCGGAGTGATGTGTGAGTAGTCTACCCCTGGACTATGGGTCCATAGCGAGTAGCTAGATGGTTGTCTTCTCCCCATTGTGCTATCATTGTCGGATCTTGTGAGCTGCCTAACATGATCAAGATCATCTATCCGTAATTCTATATGTTGCGTTTGTTGGGATCCGATGAATAGAGAATACTTGTTATGTTGATTATCAAAGTTATATCTATGTGTTGTTTATGATCTTGCATGCTCTCCGTTACTAGTAGATGCTCCGGCCAAGTAGATGCTTGTAACTCCAAGAGGGAGTATTTATGCTCGATAGTGGGTTCATGCCCGCATTGACACCGGGACGATGTGACGAAAGTTCTAAGGTTGTGTTGTGCTTGTTGCCACTAGGGATAAAACATTGATGCTATGTCTAAGGATGTAGTTGTTGATTACATTACGCACCATACTTAATGCAATTGTACTGTTGCTTTGCAACTTAATACTCGGAGGGGTTCGGATGATAACCTCGAAGGTGGACTTTTTAGGCATAGATGCAGTTGGATGGCGGTCTATGTACTTTGTCGTAATGCCCAATTAAATCTCACTATACTCATCATGATATGTATGTGCATGGTCATGCCCTCTTTATTTGTCAATTGCCCAACTGTAATTTGTCCACCCAACATGCTGTTTATCTTATGGGAGAGATACCTCTAGTGAACTGTGGATCCCGGTCCAATTCTCTATACTGAAATACAATCTACTGCAATACTTGTTCTACTGTTTTCTGCAAACAATCATCTTCCACACAATACAGTTAATCCTTTGTTACAGCAAGCCGGTGAGATTGACAACCTCACTGTTTCGTTGGGGCAAAGTACTTTGGTTGTGTTGTGCAGGTTCCACGTTGGCGCCGGAATCCCTGGTGTTGCGCCGCACCACATCCCGCCGCCATCAACCTTCAACGTGCTTCTTGGCTCCTCCTGGTTCGATAAACCTTGGTTTCTTTCTGAGGGAAAACTTGCTGCTGTGCGCATCATACCTTCCTCTTGGGGTTCCCAACGAACGTGTGAGTTACACGCCATCATGGAGGATCAAAGGAAATACCGTGGCACCTTGATGTAGCATCTAGCCCTATTTATTATATTTGATTACTTGTTTTATTGTTTGTTGTAATTTAATTTGAAAACAATCCTCGCAAACATTTTTATTCATATGCTACATTTGATATAAATGATTTATGTGTTAAAAAAATTATTTTAAATGTTTGGGGGCGGCGTTTGGGGGACGCGGCTGGGGAGCGACGTCCTCCAAACGCGGCACGAACAAAACACGTCCGCCAAACGCTCAATCCGGCGCGGTTTAGGGACGCTTTGGGGGACGCGGCTGGAGATGCTCTAAGCTCCTTACAACGCGGAGATGTTTCGGAAGAAGTTCTGCCGTAAGGGCAAAGTCATGCCCAACCATCCTCATCCATCGCCGTTTCCTATAGGCACGTTTCGTTCGGCTGGTGCCAGAATAGATGTGCACCTCGCCAAGAGTATTCGGCTATTTCTAGTCTTGGGGATTTATGGCGGACTTATCTTTCGATATCCATGTGACCGAGTTTGTCTAAAGCTGGTGAAGGATTAGTTAGCAATCTCTCGTTTCTGGCGTGACCTTGTTTAGGTAAAGCACATGCGTACTTGTCTAACCCTGTGACGTATACTTGGCCAATTTCTGATGTGTTTGAGCTGGGATCTTTTGCAGTATTTTGGATTAATAGCGTGTCATGGCCATGTTATATGGATCAGGGTGATTAAAGCGTGTTATTTTCTTCAATCATAGTTTGTTGATTACCCGTTTTAGATACTACCTCCGTTTGAAAAAGGCGTCCTCATTTTACGAGTTTTTTGTTTGATCAAAAATTACTTTAAATAGATAAAGGTTGTTTGTATGAACATATTTTTTTGAGGGATGAGACATAGTCACGGTAACATCAATAGAAGTGGGTAAATTGGGACAAACATTAGCCAGAAGTTTAACGATATAAGACAGCATGTGGCCCATTTCATTACTCATACGAATTTGCCGCTGCCAATCATTGCAACCACTTTCGGGTTGATTTAATATTATTATCTGCAACAGACTTCCTTTTTGCATTTGCAACCAACTCAAGCAGTATCTTGACCTTTCGTTCGAGCCCTAAATGGAAGAGGATCCATAGTTAGCATTTTCTCAGTTTGCATCCATTGCACTGGAGATTCATTGAGCATTTTGTTTCCTCAGTTAGCATTATCTCTATACATCAGTACATGAGCGTATGAACTTTTCGTACGCTCCTTTGACTCGCGCGGTTTGGCATTTGACGGCTTCTTCCTCTGAAGGATAGTTGTAGCATGAACCCGTGGTCTCTCGATAAGATGAAGAGGATACCCCCTCTAATTTATATTAATTATCACTAATATAAATATATCTAGAATTAAAATATATTAAAATACATCCATATTAGCGGCAATAAATACGGGTCAAAGAGTAATTTTTGTCTCGCGGTATTGCAAATCGGATCTTCACGGTTTGCGTTCCATATTACTACATCCATCCAAAGCTTAAGGCTTATATTATATTTAGAAAGTTAAAAATATATCAAGTTTGACTAAGCTTTTACCAAAAGTTATTAGCATGCAAAATAAAAAATTATTATCATTAAATAGATAATGAAATATATTTTCATATGGTATCTACAAAATATCATATTTCTTAATAGATTGTTCTAAAATTTTGGTCAAACTCACTTGGTTTGACTTTAAAAAAAACTTAAGCTTTGGAATGGATGTAGTACTATTCACGAATTTGTCTAAATATAGTAAAATTGGTTGACGGTTGGTGCCCATGATATTTGGAACATTGTGAGGTACAAATGCAATTTTATAGTCGAAACTAGAATCATAGATTGCAGTTGAGCAGCAAGTCGTTATCAAGAACAAATTCGTTGCAAATTAGTTTTTCTCCGTTACAATGATGAAAGACAAATTTTAGAATTTGGCATTTATGACAGACAATGTGGCCAAATGGTTTATCAGTACCCACATTGACACTCAAACATGTCCCGTGCCCAACGAAGTCCTGTGCTGCTTCTACATTTCGCACAAGGCAGCTAACACCATGCACGTCGACAGAATGAACATCATCCTCGGCTAAGTCTGCGCCAGCATTCACGTACCGTGGCCGTCGTTGTTTCTGACGCTTCAGAGTGTTGGTTGTGCACGTCGATCCAACCATCGTCGGAATCCTCCCAGTCGGGCAACGCCGAGGAAAGGGCTCGCCAGTGATCCGATCCTTTCGGTCGCGCTTATTAGAATGTCCTCCTCTGTTTCATCTTCTTCGTCCGACTCCCAGAAATCCGGATTGAGCGTGCTCTTGGGGGAGACGACCCAATCCTGCTTCGCCGGCGTCTCTGCGTCGACGTCGAGGGACGCGGACGCGAGAAACGGGTGCTCCAGCAGCTGCGCGGCGGTGGACCGGTGGCTGGGGTTTCTTGTGAAGCACTTGCCCTAGAAATCGTTGGCCTCCGGCGACAGCCACCCGGGCAGTTCGGGCACGACGTCCGTCTACCCGATCCGGTGGACCGCCGCGAAGACATTGTCGACGTCGCCCCAGGAGGCAAGGCCGGTGGCCATCTCGATGACGGTGCAGCCGCCGGGCCCTTGTCCTCCCCACGCGCCACCTCCGGCGCCATGAACACCGGCGTGCCGTCGATCGGCCGTTCGCAGTCCGCCGTCCTCGAGAACCCGAAGTCCGCGAGCTTGGCACGCCCGTCGGCGCCGACCACGATGTTTCTTGCCTTGACGTGCCCGTGCACAAGTGAGTGCCCATGGAGGAAGGCCAACCCCCTCCCCGAGGTACGGTACGATGTGCGGGGAGCAGAGGCCAGCCAGGAGGAGCCCCTCGCAGCGCAACGTCTCCGTCGCGCCGGCGCCGACAGACTGACCACCAGGAGCTGGCCCGACGAGGCGTATTTGTATCATGGAAAAAAAATAGCGCGCTATTCCGACGGTAATAGAAGGGCGGGCGTAGTGCAGCGGTAGAGCCTCACCGCCTGTGACCGAGAGGTCCCAGGTTCGAGTCGCGGTCTCCTTATATTGTATTTCGTGAGGGTAAGACTTGCCACTAACATCTTCCCCAGACCCGCACAGTGCGTGAGCTCTCAGCACTGGGACTGGGTACGTCCTTTTTTTATTCCGACGGTAATAGCACGCTATAGCATTTCTGGAGAACCGACGCTCCGCTATTTCGACGCTATAGCTCGCTAATAGCAGACTATAGCATGCTAATAGCGTATTTTTAAACTCACACTATTTTATTATAGCGGGCTATTTTTTTCTTGATTTGTATGCATGGCAGGCCAGGCGATGCGTGGGAAACGTGCAGGAGAGAGAGCTGCATTCGGTTTCCCAGGGGCGAGGGTACGGCGTAACGCGAGGTTGTAGGTAGCCGCCGCGCATGGTCAAATTCTAGTGCCCGGCGTGCGGTAGATAGGATTTCTCCTTTTTGTGGGGGCGGAAGGTCAAGCGATCATGCATGACGGATCGAGGATCTGTACGCATGGTGGTGACCGAGCAGGTCAGGTGCATCTGAATCGCTCTGCTCTGGCTGCGCATCTCTACTTGTCTACTTGATGCGCGCATATTCTTTGCATGTTTTAATTGGATCTCCTTCTCCGAAATCTAATGATGGATTGTTTGTGTCACTCTACAGACAATCTAACCTTCCCTATCAAATTAACCCCCCGCCGCTTGTGGATAAAAGCATCTCTAACATATCTCCAGAAAAAAGCCTAAAATTCTAAAAAGAAAAAACGCTTTCAGTCCAAAAACACGCACCGATTAAATCCTGGCTGGTACAGAAAAATATAATATTCAGCTACCACAAAATAAACCCCTTGACATCTCAGATACCCAGTTTTGAAACCAATATCTATATGTCTTATAAAACAAAACCTCACTAAAGGGTCATTTAAGTTGTCTATCTTAACATGCAAGCTATCCACATCATCCATTTTATCCCCACTAACATCATTAATACTCTACATGCAAGCCACATCATCAAGTTTTAGCCGCCAACTACATAACCATTTCAAATCAGTTTTTTTTTTAAGTTAGCCTCTTGACTATTTACGTCAATTGAATCATGCATGTTTCTACAAATAACATCGTATTCCAATCAACTTATATCCTTTTGTTTTTTTTTTACAAAATAGAGTTATCGGAGAAATTCCCGCTGCAACGCGCAGGGTATCCTTCTAGTTTTACTAATAAACTTGAGCCGCTCCAAAGCCTGTCGGGAGGAAACTTTAGGTTTAAGAACTACCTCAACGCTGACTCCGGCTAAAATTCTGATGAACCGACCAAATTCTTACGAGGTTCACCCAATTGCTTGGAGGAGACGAGCACCGCCGCCACCCTACTTCCCTGCCTCGAAGGAACTCCTCTGCAGGGGCGGACCCAAGTAGAGGTGTCCCCACTCAAATTTTAAATTTCAAGAGTACATGTCTGATTTTTTAAACAAAATTACTTAAGTTTGTTAAATTTGTGCAAGACATGCCTCCACTTAATTGATTTTCCGCCACTCCGATACTTTTTTTTGGGTCCGCCCCTGCTCCTATGTCCCTGACGAGGACCGTTTCCACTAGAGCTCCACCAGCAGGTGCCACCGGTACTGCACGCCGCTCTCCTCGAAATCTCATTCAGCTCCACCTACACATGTTGTGCAGACGCACGTCGGGTGTCGTGAGACGTGGCGGGGATGGCACAGGAAACAAGCTAGCGACAAGGCACACCAGGAGCTCGGGTGAGGCGCAACTAGGGTGGTGGTCCAAGTAGGGAGAGAGGGTAGGGTGAGTGAGTGAGTTGGAGCTAAGCCACCCAAACATTCTAATTTTCTTGAGAAATGCTCTAGTGATTCATGCTTATACCTAGCAACTCTAAGCAATTTTGCCCACTCCAACATGATTAAGGCTCATCATAGTGGGGAGTAACTTAGAGCATGTCTAACAGGCCCCGTATTTTTTCGCCCCTTAAAACGCGAGTAGAGGGCCCTGTATTCACTTTTCGCCGGCCGAAAACTCGGACGAGCTAGCAGACCCCGTATCCCACCCCGTAAAAAAAACGGGGTGGGATACGGGGTCTGCTAGCTCGTCCGAGTTTTCAACCCCTCAAAACAGGGTTTTTTGACAAATTGCATATTAGAACCAACACACCATTCACATAAAATAAATGTTTTACATCACACAATAATCGTCTTAATTATTACAATAATGTTTTTCGGAAATGTCAACAAATGTTCTAATGGAAGAATTAAACAAATAACAAATGTTTCACACATACAACAAATAGGAAATGAATGTTTCACACATACAACAATGGGAAATGAATGTTTCACACATACAACAATGGGAAATGAATGTAATAAATCATTGGCCATGCAACTGCCAATGGTGTTCAATCAAATCTTGGGTGAGCTGGTGATGAGTCTCGGCATTTTCAATGCCTCGATGAGCTGCAAGAAAAGCTTCAAGCCGATCAGGGTTCCTCTCGGGCTGCACTCGGGTGCCAACATTGTCATAGAAACATGGCAAGTTTAAACCTCTTTCATCTTCAATGATCATGTTGTGAAGAATCACACAACATGTCATGACATCAACAAGAGTTTCCTTGTCCCAAAACCTAGTAGGACCCCTGACAATTGCAAACCTTGCTTGCAGGACACCAAAAGCTCTCTCAATATCCTTGCGGCATGCCTCTTGATTTCTGGTGAAGCAAGCTTCCTTTCTTGTCAAAGGCCTGTCCTTTTTCTCTTTTATGGACTTGACAAGGGTTACATAGTTAGGGTAAATACCATCTCGTGAGATAGTACCCCATGGTGTACTCATTGTTCATAACTTTGTAGTTACAAGGTGGAGCATCACCCTTAACTAGTCTTGCAAACAAAGGGGATCTATTCAAGATGTTGATGTCGTTGAGTGTCCCCGGCAATCCAAAAAAGCATGCCAAATCCATAAGTCTTGAGAGGCCACAGCTTCAAGAACAATGGTAGCATCACGGCTTTTGCCACAATACATGCCATGCCATGCTTTTGGACAATTTTTCCATGTCCAATGCATGCAATCCAAACTACCAAGCATCCCCGGCCACCCCTCTTTTCATTGATCTCCATGAGCCTTTTTGTATCATCCTCATTTGGAGCTCGGAGATACTTCTCTCCATACAACTTGATCACCATCTTGGCAAACATACGCACGCAATCCGTGGTTGTTTGCACACCAATGCGAAGGTACTCATCGGTATAATCTGCTGGTATACCGTATGCAATAACCCTCATGGCGGCAGAAATTTTTTGGTATGGGCTAAATCCCATGACTTGGGCAGCATTTCTTCTTTGCTTGAAATAATCGCAATTTGCCTCGCAATCTTTGACGATTTTCTCGAACAAAGTCCTACGCATTCGGTACCGTCTACGGAAGAGGCGGGGAGGATAGGTCGGTACCTCGGCGAAATAATCTTGCATCAGCTGCTCGTGGCCGAGCGCGCGGTTCCGCGGAATGCACATACGCCCCATCACGGATCCTTTCCGCTGATCCAGCAGCTTCATGCGGTCCTCCGTTTGCTTCAAGCCGAACAGAGCAGCATCATCTCCGTCTCATCGTCGTTGAGCAGCTCGTCGATATCCGAATCGTCGGAATCCGACGACGACCAATCGGTGGACGTCGCGTCCAAATCCGCCATGTGCACATCCTCCGAAGCCATCTACCACGGTGTACCATACATCAGCCCCAAATCCGACCAATTTACCGGCGGCAACGAAGAAGAACGCGGCGGAATACTCACCGGCGGAGAAGACCACGGCGGGAGGGCGGGCGGCGCGCGCGGAGGGACGCGGAACTTCGGCGGGGGTGCGGCGGAGGTGCGGCGGGCGTCGACGAACCTCGACGAGGCTGGGCGGACGGCGGAGGGGCACGGATCTGACGGATTGCGGAGGCGGCGCGCGGGTGGCGGCGGCGGCGCGCGGGGGAAAACGGGTGGGGGGAACTGAAATGTCCGCGCGCGCTTTCGGAATTGGGATACTGGCTTCGCCCACTATCCCCGCTCCCACCCCGCACAAGTAGGGGGCGACGACCCGCCCCGTACTCGAAAACAGCAAAAAACGATTCGGGTGCCGTTTTTACGGGGCGTGCTAGACGGCCGGGTAGAGCCGAAACCCTCAAATCGGCGGTTATTATACGGGTTTGCCCCTTTTACGGGGTCTGTTAGACCTGCTCTTAGACTAGTAACATAAGCCTCATCCAAGTCAATGGCAGGGTCCGTCCCTGGGCAAGGCACAGTTGGGGCGGCTACGTAGACACCTAGGGGTGTCCCGAAGAATTCAGCGGGCATAGTGTTCGAGTCTCTAGAGTAGAAAGAGGAGAAAGAAAAAAAATGGAGAGGTAATTGATAGAAATACAACCTCTGTAAATAGATGTTGTAGATTTAATAAAAAAATTAGATGTATGTAGATTGTAGACACTGCTTAGTGAATAGATACGTACAAATTTGCATAAATTTAAGGCATATATTTATGGATGGAGAGGGTAGAAAAGAAGAAAAACCATTTTGCGGTAACGATTTAGGGCACGATAACACCGCTTTTGTACTGCAAGTAATTTTCCAGCGTAACTGCAAGTACGAGTTTTTTCCAGGGTTGCTAAAGATGCATGCACAGTTGCACACAATGACATAATCGTCAAGACTCAAGTGGACAACCATAGGTACTTTCTTGGGAGTGACATAAGCATCAGGCGGCCGGAGAAGAAGCTGAGAAAGCAGCCGGAAGCTGAGACCACCACCTACTTGCAGCGGCCATGAGCCGTCGACTCGGCCCATCGGTCTCGCTCGGCTGTTGGAATTTCCAGCGGCCTGGTTCTCCCTTACAAGTCAACCACTGCAGGCATCCACCCTAATGGCGTTCTCCACGCCAAATTTCGCCTTCGGTTTTCCTCATCCGTGACAAAAAAGAACGCAGGAAAGTTCGACTTCGAGATAAGTACATATGTTATTTTGGCAGAAAACACTTCGCACTTGCAAACAATGGATGTTGACGTTCCAGCGCGTGCAGCATTAGAATACTGAGCGAGTTGGCAAACAAGGAAATCTTGACAGGCATAGTATATTTGGACTAATCGCATTTCTCGATTATAGCATGCGCAGCAAGAGCCACATTGCACTTTTTCCATCCGTATAAAATCACTTATCTGTTGCCCGCTGGTGGAGCCAATGCATGCATGGACGGAAAGACGATAAATTAATATTTTTACGAAAAGGACCACCGAATCTGTTAATCGTCATCAAAAGCAGTAGAAAGAATGTTAAAGGTAATAAAAATTACAAATAGATCTTTGGACTATTTAGTGAAGACTACGATCACTGGAGCAAGCCGAAGGCGCGCCGCCGTCCTCATCCCTCTATCACCGGAGTCACGCAAAGCTTGTCGAACTAGAGCTTATTGTAGTAGAAGAACGAGAAGTCGTCGTGCTGAGACCCCATAGGACCAACACAGCAGACTAGCAACCAATGCCAAATAATGAAAACTATATAAGGAAAAGCCAAACATGTAACCACACTAACGAATACAGCGACGGATCGGATCCCAGGAGATCCACCAGAAACAAAACTCTACGCGCCCTCCTCCCGTGCTAGGGGCACCACCTGAGCGACGATAGGGTAGGAAGGACCTTATTCTGCCATCAGGATATAGCCACCGCCTCGCCATCCCGATGGAAACACTGAAAAAACCTAAAACAAAAAATGGAACCCTTTGGCCAGCAAGAAGACCGAGGTCCACCACACCTCCAAGGACTACAAATCCATCATTAGCGGGGCACGGTGGCTTTGTTGCACATGAACCCTAGCCGCTCTTAGGGGAGGCATTTACTTATGACTCCATAGCCGTAGTAGAAAGGAATACTGTTAAACAAAGGTATTTTGCTCTACCCTCTCCATTTCGTAAAAGAGGACCTATAAACTTTCTAAAAGTTAAATCATGTGAAGTTAGCCAAAGCATTAAAAACCATTAAGCTCTAACGATCTAATATCAATATTATTACATACATCATTAAATATACTTTAACAATACATCTATGAAAAATCTGGATCTTGCCGGCGGCAATCGGTACGAGGTAGGCAAGAAGTGGGGGCGTCACTTTTGGAGAACTTAGATTTTAAATGTTGTCATAGTGGTGTTTGTGCTGCTACTATAAGAACTGCAACATTGTAGCAGAACTTTTTCTTTTTTAGCTTTTTTCTTCTTTTTCTCGCTTGCATCCTCATGTGCACCGAGACAGATCTCACATGCAAGCCAAGTTTGCAACACATACTAACACGAATCATTTGCAATCCTATGATCTATAGTAGTCAAGCGAGAACCAATGAAGCAGTTAAAAAATACTCACCATTGAAGAGGCGGTGCCGGTGTATAGATCATACTCGCTCCTTCCGTAGATAAGTGTACGTTAAGACATGTCTTAAGTCAAACTTTATTAACTTTGACAAATTCTTAAAAAAGTAGTAATATTTATGACATTAAATTAATATCGCTAGATTCATCTTGACATGTAGTTCGATAATGTAATAATTTGATGTTACATATATTACTATTTTGTTAAAAATTTAGCCAAATCAAAAAATGTTTAACTTCTAGAAAAGGAAAGAGGAAACCGCATCAGCGGTCCCTATTCTTTTCTCGTAGCGTCAGTTTGGTCCCTATTCTTCAAAATGGAACATCGAGGTCCTAAATCTTTTTTAGTTGCTTCACCGCAGGTCCTAAACCGGTGTGACGAGCGCTGATCGGTGCCACGTCGGACGTGGGGTCCACGCGGATAACGATCAGAGGTGTAATTTTGCAAGTAGCCCCCCCAGGTTCGCTCCTGTATCCATCCAGCATCATACCCATCCAGCGACTCGCTCGCGACCAAACGTTCTATCCCGCGACTCGCGATTCTAGAGGCGACCTGGCGGCGGTGTTGCTACTCCGGTGATGACCGGAGGCGGTGGAGCTGCTGCGGACGCGGCTGGCATGGAGAACGCGAGGAACGAGCCCGCGAGCAAGGGGCCGAAGCGCCGGCGACCAAACGATCCTCCTGCCCGCTACGGTGAGTAAACCCTAACCCTAAATCCCCAATTCGTGCAGCCACATCACGGCAGTAGATTTGTAGGTCGAATTGGCGACATAATATGACGATTGGCCTACTATTTAGGTCCGCTTGAGGAGGAATTCACAGTAGAGATCAATTACAGCGGGTTTTTTTGCGGATTTGGGGCTGCAAAGAGCTATGTCGATGGCAAGCAAGCAAAATTTGATGGATGTGAAGCAGATACTTGGTCACCTCTATGGTTGACAGATTTCATGGGGCAGCTAGGTTATCGTGATCGAGACAAGTATACTTTGTACTGGCTTCTCCCTGGAAAGGATCTCGGATCAGGACTCCGCATTATAGACCGAGATGTTGACACAATGCATATGATTGATGTTGTTCCTAAATTTCAATAATTTCAGATTTTTGTGGACCACAAAGATATGAATTTTGATGATGATGTTATAATTGATGATGTCGTGATTGGTGGCTCTCCTAGTTTGCCTCCTGTGTTGAGCCCAACTCGTGGCAAGTATAAGGCAGCAGCAGCAAGTAGTGGCAGTTCTCCAGCTAGGCAGCAGCAACATAACAATGGGCATGAGCTGAGAAGAAGTACGAGGAAGCTTGAATTGGAAGAAGAAGAAGCACAAAACGGTTCAGATGATGACAGTGATAGTGAATTGGATGAAGACTGGGTTGATTCTGACAATGAGCTAGCTGCAGATGATGATGATTTGTTTGAAGAATGGGTAGATGAGAAATTTGAGGCAAAAAAGAAGAAGAAATCCAAATGGGAGCAAGACAGTGATTATGATACAGATGAAGATTTGGAAGAGCTGCAAGATTCAGATGTTGAAGCAGCTGATTCAGCAGAAGAAGTAGAAGTCGTGGACAAGCAAGGTAGAAAGAAGATGAAGAAGAAAGTGAAGTTGAGAAGGTGGAGGCCAGAGAATATGAGACAAGTGGAATTTAGAATTGGCATGGTGTTTTTGTCAGTGATAGAGCTTAGAGGAGCAATACAAGAATACATTGTGCAGCAAAGGGTACGTGTACACTACAAGAAGAATGATTTGCAAAGGATTAGGGCTTGCTGTGAGCCAAAATGTTCCTGGTTCTTGTATGCTACACCCGACAGCAGGTCAAAAGCTTGGACTGTGAAGAAATATGTAGGCCGTCACAAGTGTGAAAGAGATTTCAAGATAAAGCAGTTCACAGCAAGGTATTTAGCAGCTCATTATGTGGAAAAATTCAGATGTGATGACAAGATGTCACTGAAGAACTTTGCTAGGATGATAGAACAGGATTTCAACATGACAGCAAGTAGAAGCAAGCTAGAAAGGGCCAGAAGAATTGCACTTAAGAAGATCCATGGGGATGAACTGGCACAGTACAATTTGTTGTGGGATTTTGCAGCTGAGATTAGAAGATCAAATCCAGGAAGTACAATGTTTGTCAATGCAAATGCTGGAGTGTTTCAGAACTGTTATATGTCACTCGATGCATGCAAGAGGGGATTTTTGGCAGGTTGTAGGCCCATTATAGGCATTGATGGGTGCCATATTAAGAACAGATTTGGTGGAGTGATGCTAGCAGCTGTGGGTGTTGTGTATTTATCCCATTTCAATTGCTATAGTTGAAGTGGAAGATACTGTCACATGGAAATGGTTTCTTAGCACACTAAAAGATGATTTAGGCATAGAAAACACAAGACCATGGACATTTATGAGTGATAGGAAGAAGGTTTGTGTATTTCTCCTTTTTTGTGTGTATTTATCTTTTGTTTGTGCATTTATCAACTGTTGGTGTTGTGCATTTATATTGACCACTATTGTTGTACATTTGTAGGGTTTGATCAATGCTGTCAATGCAATATGGCCTGAAGCTCAACACATGTTTTGTGTAAGACATATGCACCAAAACTTTGCAAGAAATGGGTTTCGAGGTGATATTGTGAAGAACAAGTTGTGGCATATTGCAAGAGCCACAAGACACTGTGACTGGCAGATTTACATGGATGAGATGAAAGCACTGGATGTTGCAGCATTGGAGTACTTGGATGCAATTGATCAAAGGCAGTGGTGCAAGGCATTCTTTGAGGAATTGCCCAAATGTGAATTGCTGCTGAACAATATATGTGAAGTGTTCAATAGGTTAGTAAATGTGAAATTACTTGCATTTACTTGTTCAACATTAGCTGTAGCAGACCAGTTTAGATACTCACTACTTGCTCTGAAATTTATTGCAATTATAGGTACATACTTGATGCTAGAGAACTACCAATAGTTACTAGCCTGAAGAAGATCAAAGATCAGGTTATGCTTAGGTATTTTAGCAAGAGGAAGGAACTAGAAGAAATGTGTGGCAACATTTGTCCCAAAATTAGGAAAAAGCTGGCCAAAAACATTGACTTTGCAACCAATTATGAAGCTCTTCCGTCTTTGGAAAATCTTTTCAAAGTAAAGGTTTTGCGTGGTGAATATGAGGTGCGCATAGACAAAATGGAGTGCACATGTAGGGCCTGGCAGCTATCAGGAATCCCCTGTAGACATGCTTGTGCAGATTTAGGCATGAAAGGATAAAGCCGGAATCAGCAGTCCACAAGTGCTACAGCTTAGATGCATTCAGAGCAGCTTATGGTGGGGCCATAATGCCATGCGGTGATCCCAAAATGTGGAAGAAAATGAATGGTCCTGAAATGAGGCCACCTAAATTTGACAAACAAATTGGTAGGCCTAGTAAAAAGAGAAGGAAAAGTTCACTAGAGGAGGAAGGTGGCACAAGGCTTAGCAGGAATGGCATAATTGGCCACTGTGGTGTGTGCAATGAGCCTGGCCACACCAAAAGGAAGTGCCCAGAACTTGGTAGAGCTGCAGGACAACAAGCAGCCGCACCACAGGAAGCACCACCAGCTGCAGCACAATATGCACCATAGGAAGCACCACAACATGCACCAGCTACAGGACAACATGCACAACCTCCAATGAAAATGCCAGTGAAAAGAAAGAGTAGTGCCAAGGTACATTACATGAGTACACCAGATGGCTTGATCTGTCCTTACATGATTACTATATCTCACATTTCTGTGATTTGTTTCCGAAAAAGATAGTACACCAGATGGCTACGAGTGCAACAACTAGTATTGTGGAATCTGCAATGAGTTACAGTGTCACGTCATCTAGTGTGATTCATGTTCTACAGGAACAAGTGAGTCAATTGTTTGGTATTAAATTTATCTTTTCTTACTGAATTCTCATGTACACTTGGTTTGTAGGCAATAGCAACACAACAATCTCAAACTGCACCACCAGGGCACCAGGTCCTCTACCCGAGAGTCAATTCATTGCCAGCTGCAGAGATGAGCTCCCACCTCCAAGACCACCTACCAAAACACTTGGTTTAAAGAAGAAAAACAAGCAGCAAGTGTCAAAGAAGAAAGAGAACCAAGTCCCAGATGTTTAGTTGAGGGAATGCTAGTTCATATTTTGGAGATGTTTTATCTCGTATATTTTGGATAACTTGCGTTCATATTTTGGCTTGGTTTGACAGAAACCCGATGCTCATGTGTAGCTCTGGTTTCAATCAAACCGTCTAAGTGCAAACTTGTTTACAGTGCACTTGTGCTGGCAGTTGTTTATTTTGGCTGAAACAAGACGATATTGTAAACTCTCGAGTCGATCTCGATCTATTATGTTATTATCTTGTGCTGTAACAATCTCGAGTTGATGTCAAGTGGTGCATATTTGAATTCAGATAAAACATCATTTAAATTTGGACTGGAGCCGTACTCAGATAAAACATTCATTTGAATTCGGATACAAAATATTTACTTCATTCTGTGGCGTGAGAGTTTACAGAGCTGGGAGAAGAGCTAAGGGCTGAGAAGAAGCTGACAACTTGTAGGGGTTCATTTGCATATTTCCTATCAGCCAGCCGCGGGAAAACGCCCGCGTAACGACCAACGTCCGACGTGGCACCGGTCAACGCGGGTCAGACCGATTTAGGACCTGCGGTGAAGCATCTAAATAAGATTAGGACCTCGATGTTCCGTTTTAAAGAATAGGGACCAAACTGACGATGCGGGAAAAGAACTAGGACCGCTGATGCGGTTTCCTCAAAAGGAAAACATACGCCTATACGCAGACGGAGGGAGTAGTGTAGCATGAAGCCATATGAGTAGAGCATAGTTTTGCCCAAAAAAAAAAAAAAAAGAAGAGTAGAGCATAGTATGTCGGTCGTCGACAATCTTAACTATTAAATTGGAACCCGCTGTTGGTACGCGTACGTCTTCCGCTCTGAAAAATCTTTTTGCCTTTTAGTCCCTCAATACATGATAAATCAACCCTCGACCCACCAAGACACAGAACGCTCACGAAAACAATTCACGAGCGGCACGAGCTCACCCATCCCCGACGCCGTTGCCCTTGCATCCTTCGATTTTGGTTGACGAGCTCGATTGCGACCGCAAGATCCTCACCATTCTCTGCCCACGACGCCAGTGACCCCGCATCCGAGCCTCCTCCGGCCCGCTTCCCCCAGCCCTGCACAGGAGGAGCGGCGACCTGCTGGAAGGTGGGGCATGAAAGAGGAGTTGAGGAGGTGGGTCTTCGGCAGCAGGCGGCTGCTTTGCTGTTCTCGTTACCCGATAGCCCGGCCAAATAGGATCGATCATCCTGGAGCTAGCTTCGCACACTATTTCTTTCACAGATCTGTTCTCTAATCAATTAAGGTAACATATGCTCTCTACATTTGAGATGATCTGCTCGTATCCTAACTTGCTTGCCACGCGCGCATGTCTCTCGGTGAGTACAAGGTTGATACTAATTGATCAAGTGCCTAGCAGGTTGAGCTACACTTCTACCTCCTCCGACCTATGGAAATTATCTAAAATTTGTCTAAATTATATAGATACATCTAAATTTTAATAAATCTTTTTTTGCGAGAAAAAAATATTATATTGATGCATCGTTCCTTACACATAGGTCCTCCAGATCCCGACCACGCCAGCGGCTAGAACGGCCCAGCGGCGCGCCGCTGTCATGACTCCCCTTGATGCCTTGGATGGGAGGCATCCCCTCTGCAGCAGGGAAGTCGCCGGACTACCAGATCCGAAGATCCGACGCTCTGAACCACCATCGTCGCCGCGATGCATCGCCATACATCCTTCTTCTCCAACTTCGACTACGACCGGATCCGCAGCCACTCGGGATCCGAGGTGGGCTTGACACGCCAAATAGATCCCAGGATCTGCGGGGCGCGAGGAAGGCGGACGCTCCGTCGTAGTGCTCCGAGGAGCACCACTACCAGGGGGGACGAGCTCCGTCACAAAAGGCCTCTCTGACTGTGCCACCGCCTCCACGATGCGTCTGGTTGGCCACCCTACAAACCCTACGCTATGTACACGTCGTGAATCATGTTTTCCCATCCTCCCGCCGCTGGAGCAACAGATGGAGGGTGAGGAATCCGCCAATTAAACGGACGCCCTGAACCACCATCTTCGCTGCGATGCATCGCAATACAACCTTCTCCAACTTCGACGACCGGATCTGCCGCCACTCGGGATCCGGGAGGGCTTGACACACCAAACAGATCCGAGGATCTGTGGGGCGCGAGGAAGGCGGACGCTTCGTCGCAGTGCTCCGAGTAACACCACTACCACTGGGGACGAGCTCCGCCGCAAAAGGCCTCTCCGACTGTGCAACCGCCTCCACGACGCTGCTGGCAGGCCACCCTACAAATTTTACGCTATGTACACATCGTGAATCGGGTTTCGCCCCATCCTCCCGCCGCCGGAGCAACAGATGGAGGGTGACGAATCCGCCGATTTAACGGTGGCAAGGTGGATTGGGAGGGGGAGAGCACAGAATCGCCTCTCTCTACTATAACGGGAGAAAGGAGAAGTCCACGGCTCGTCTGATTTTTTGCCCAAATTTTAATGAATCATAGATAAGTTTCGTAACATGGACGGAGTATGAGTTATTAGGTGTTAAAAATCATTAAATTAGAAGAAAATCTAGCGTATTTCGTAACATGGACGGAGTATGAGTTATTAGGTGTTAAAAATCATTAAATTAGAAGAAAATCTAGCGTATTGGGATTTTTCTTATTCCAAATAAACGCGGTAACGGTAAGGCTTCACCAATATTTGGATGATTTGTTTTACAAAAATAATAGATGCATCTTCGCAATACATCAATACTTGGCTTTAGTGGGACATGGCAACTGTTTTTTAGTACTATTTATCGCTGGCATGAGAACACCAGTACTCTTCTAGAAATACACCGATATTTGTCACACGTTATTAGAATACTAGGAAAAATGTCCGTGCGTTGCACCGGGAGAGAAAAAAGTCCACAAATATAATAAAGTGTTAAAGCATACTCCACGTAGCTTTTCTCTGTGTCGCCAATAGCCGCATCCCTCTCCCGCTGAGTGGATGTAATTCTTGCTACGTTTGTGGCCGTGCAATATCTGCTTCGATCGTAAGGGCATTTCTAGTAATAATAATACTGCTAGACCATTGAAGAGGCAGTGTCGGCGCGCGTGTTGACCTTTGGCTCACCAGCTGCGTTGAGTTTGTTGGGTACGAGTTTGGCAAGCAAGGCCAGTAGCTCAATAGCTGGGTGGAGGACTATCCAGACGTCTGGAGGCAGCAGTTGTAAATCGCTGGCCATGCCACCTGTTTCGCTGCTGGGTGCCGCCAAAGTACGCGCGCTGGGATGCTGAGCTGGCCACAAACACAGTGTTCCTCTCCTTGTTCACCTAATTTTTCATGGACAGAGCCACATATATATGGAACCAGCACGTAGTACAATTGTGCTTCTGGAACACTCTGGGCATCTCCAACGGGGCGACCCAAACCGCGCCCGCGCGTCCGGATGGGTCGAGCCGGACAAAAACGTGGCCCAGCGCGGGGACGCACCGCATAAGCGGACGGCCGCGGCGTCCGGAACGACGCAAACCCGGCCCAAATCTGGGCTAGGTTTGCGTGGCCGCGGATGGCACGCGCCGTCCGCTCGCGTCCGCGCCGGACGCCTCGTCTCCTCGGGGCCCACCTATCGGTGACCAGGGAGTCTATTAAATGGGGACCGGAGAGGATCCGGCCCTCCACTCCAGCTCCCCACTCCACTCCCCGCAGCCGAAACCGCCGCCATGGCCAAGCGACGGTTCGCCAACGACGACGAGGCGAGCAGCAGCCGCCGCCGCCCGTCGGCGCCGCGGGCTGCGGGAAGAAACCGAGGCGGCCTCCACATCGGGAGGCCGCTCGCGGCGGCTGCGGCATTGCCGCAACCGCCGCCTCTCCCCGCTCGAGCCGAAGCCCGAGTCCTCGGAGGAGGACCCGGACCTCCGCGCCGCGCCGATGATCTCGGCGGCGGAGGAGGAGGCGAAATGGCCGCACCTCCATGCGGCCATTCGCACCTCCGAGATGGAGGGAGGCGGCGCGGCGGGAGGAGCCGAGGCGCCGCGCCGACGAGGAGCGCCGCCGAGACGCGGCCGGCGGCAGGAGGACAAGCGCCGGCGCCGGAGGCCGGTGCGCCGCGCCCGGCAGAGAGGGAGGCAGCCGCCCGTGAGGAGGCGCTCGCTCCATGCGCCGCCGCAGCCTCGGGTGGCTCCGGACCCCCACTCGGCCCGGGAGGAGGCCCCGTGGTCTCCGTGGCCGGAGTCCCCGCGCGCGGTCCAGCCAGCAGCGGCCGCGTCGCCGCCGGGGACGTCGTCCACGACGACGACGTCGCCGACGACGCCCACAGGGGCTAGGCGGCGCACCGGCGGCCACCGCGCCGCCGACCAAACCCTAATAGAGGGTTTTTTATATTAGTTTAAATTTAAAATCCCATATAGGGGCTTCTTTTGTTAGTTTTATTTGCCCAAAATAGGGCATATGTTCAATGAAATTTCGTTTAAATTCGCAATTTTTTTTTGTTTTCGTGTTTCTTCGGTTATGCGATGCGTCCGCGCGTTGGGCGCAGCGCGCGACCCAAACGGACACGCGGACGCGGGCTGCTGTCCGCGTGTCCGCTCGGCCACCCAAACTGCCCAAACCGAACGGCCCAGCGCGTTCGTTTGGATCGCGCTGTTGGAGATGCCCTTATAGCGCTAAGTGCAATGAGCTTGTACTGGTCATCAATGTGCAGACAACTAAAACGTTCTGGGCCTCTCTAGAATCAGCAAGCTACTACATCCACGATGCTAAGCGTTGTAGGCCTCTCTAGAACCCGTCGTCAAGCTACAGATCAGAGCGTCAAGTGGCAGCGGGGCCCGAGAGAGGCAAAGCAGAAAGCGGTGGACTCTTGCGATGCACGTACGATCGAGTCGGCAGCAACTCGAAACCCCAAACCCAAATGCCATTCCCCCGTGGATTCCATTCCATAGTATGATCTCGTGTCTTCTTCGCTGGTCCTCCTTACCCGTCGTGGCCCAGTCAGAGGCTCCCGTCTGTAGTATGTAGAGCGACCTCCCCAAAGATGGACATGTTTTTGCAGACGCGCGGTGCGTGCTAACCGACCGTTATCCACGCTTTCAGACCCGCGGTGCGGTGCGTGCACATGTTTGCGTCCGTCTTGACCGAAAATGCGTAATACTCTCTTCAGCGGCGCGACGCAAAGTGACCAGGCCGTTCGCCCGTTTGCGTCTCTGTGGACGCTGCGCGGACGCGCAAAGTGTCCGCTCGCATCTCCACCGGGCCCTCCTGGCAGCGAGTCTGCATCGAGGGCATCGCTTCGGCGGTCAGCGATTCCGCGTCTGCGCCGCAGCCTTCGCCATCAATGGCGCGGCTGCCTGTTCTGCGCGCGCACTGGCGGGCGGCGGTTGAGCTTCTGCGCCGCCTTCAATGGCATCGTATCCCGTGCACGGCCGCCCTTAAAAGTCCACCGGCCGCGTTCCTCCTTGGCCCACACCTCCACTCGCACCACCACCGCCGCAGCGCCATGGGGAAGAAGAACGACTTCGAGGCCTCCGGTAGCGACGGCAAGAGGGTGCCGCTCTCCGTCAGGCTGGGGAGGCTCATGCACGACAAATGGTTGCCGTGCGACGCCTGGTCCGGCGTGCAACTGTCTGGCGGCTGGCGGCTCAGCTGCCGTCGGGTGCCCATCCCTCTAGTCCCTGTGCTCGAGCCTGATCGGAGCGCGGATATTCGGCGAAGGAGGCGGTACCTGCCGCCGGACGTCCCGCCGATCCGGCGTACGCCATCGAGTCCGAAAGTTGGCGTACATATCTGTCGACGGAGACGGATAGGAGAAGAAGGGCGGGCTTCATGGGCGACACGGATTTTCCCTTCGCGGCTGCACCGCCGACTCGTTCACGAAGACAGGAGGCGCCGATGCGTCGTCAGCAGGCGCCGACGCGCGCGCAGTACAACGACGACGACGACGACGCCTACAACACCTACGACGACGAGGGCGACTTGTCAACGCCCGGATTTTTAAGTCCAGATGCCTACTATGCCATACATCGCAATCCCAGGAATATTGTTTTTGCGAGACATAATAGATTGATATCACAGAACATCATTCATTACAAATCATAATAGTCTTACATCAAAGGATCACATGATCCAGTCTTAATACAACATAGTGGATCTAAGGATCCAATTACAAAACACATAGCGGAAGCGAAGTAGCGGTTGTGGTCCATCTGTTTCACAGACAACTGTTGACGTTAGGAGCAGTCCTAGTTATCATAGACATCTTGTTGTCCATCTTCATGGTATTGGTTCTCCTCTTCATAGTCTGGCCATTTGAATAGCCAGAGACAAAGCCATGAGTACTTTAAAGTACTCGCAAACTAATACTAGTGTAAGCATTATCAATTTTAGTAAAGGGGTGCTAAGCTTCTAGGTTCATTTGCATCAAGACAATTTTATTTCATAAGCACTTTAGTAATAAAAGACTCTTCAATTTGCCTAACTTACTCAAGTGGGAACACTAGTGGCATTTCCACAACTCTGTTGGGATTCAAGTCAAATTCACCTTTCAAGTTCAAGTCACAAGTCACCCTTCACATGTCACATTTTTGAAATTAGTCTGATGACGGAACAATATGGCCTTTCCAACCGTCCATAACAGTGGACACGGCTATTCGAATAGTTTTACACTCTACAGAGGTCGCACACTTTTGCCACAACATTTGCAATAATCCGTCAGGGTTAACTGGCCCTGATTTATCACACTCCGTGTGCGGACTACCAACCATAACCTTTCACTTACATACCCTAGTATAGGCACCTCTCCCCATGAGGTTGGCCTCCCAGTTAAGACAAACCGTCAGCCTGGGAACTGCACAGGGCTTGGGCCGGACATTCACCTCATTTCACGTTATTTCATATCATTTCACTTTCAACGGACGCAGCCTCGGCATAACCCCTATGACGCTTGTTTAGAGGGAACCCATACTAAATCACATAAATTTCCAGCTAAGCCCTTACCCATAATCATGTATTGTGGGGGTACTTGTAAAATTGGAATGGTATCGCATCCGAACCCAACCATCAGTTTTTGTAAAGTTCACCATTTCATTCAAGTCACCTTCACCTTCAAAATCTTTCAATAGAATGACTCATCATTCCAAGGTTTTCAAAATCCAAGGTTCACATGTTCCCAGCTAGAGTATTTAACTTCCATTTTAGCACTAGCAACTCGTCATGAGCTTGTAGCTTGTAGCTTGTAGCTTTCTAGGCTAACTTTGATGTTCTTACACTACTCCTTATCTAGACTCAAGTTAACTATAAAAGTAAGACTTGGAAATTCAAGTAAAAGCTTTGAGAGATAAAAACTGGGACTTGTAAAGTAAAACACAAGGTAGTATGGTATTAGTGCCTTGCTCAAGTGGAGCTTGCACTAGGGTAACTTGCAAGAGTATAGCTTGCCTTGATTGGTACAGTTGTCAAAGTGTTCTTCTTCTTCTTCGTAGAAGACCTCCTCCTGGTACTCCTCGGTACTAGCGTCTAAAAACGGACACGAGATAACAATCACCAAAAAAGCTTAAGAGCTAGACTAAGCACACAAATGGTTCAAAAAAGCTATTCTAGCATCACAACCTTAATTAACATGTTGGTTGACTTTGTTTTCTTTTGAAGAAAAATAATTTCCTCTCATTGAAATAATTATTAGGGTTGCTATTTATATTCTTTGAGAAATAATTTCCTCTCATTGAATCTTGTTAAGATTTAATCTCCTCAAATAATAAGGTATGAACACATGTTGACCAAGGTCAACACTTCATATTTATCATTTGGGAAAATGATTTAAATGAGGTATCACACCTCATGCAATTTAAACACTACTATTGCAGCAATTTAATATCTCAAAGTAATCAAGTATGAGGTGCTATAGGTAAGATCAGTTCCTCATATTGAATCACTTGAGACAAAGATTTAAATGAGAGGAAACCTCTCATACCATTTAACATTTAATTTTGGGTAATTTAAAAGGAACAGAAATGGCCACATAGCCATTATTTTGCTCTAGCCCAAGATCATAAGAAGCAACCATGTTATATTTTTATATAATCAAATAGACAATTGATACGCGTACAGCACGCGACCGTTGGGAACCCCAAGAGGAAGGTGTGATGCGTACAGCGGCAAGTTTTCCCTCAGTAAGAAACCAAGGTTTATCGAACCAGTAGGAGCCAAGAAGCACGTTGAAGGTTGATGGCGGCGAGATGTAGTGCGGCGCAACACCAGGGATTCCGCGCTAACGTGGAACCTCGCATAACACAAACCAAGTACTTTGCCTCAACGAAACAGTGAGTTTGTCAATCTCACCGGCCTGCTGTAACAAAGGATTAGATGTATAGTGTGGATGATGATTGTTTGCAGAGAACAGTAGAACAACTGCAGTAGATTGTATTTCAGATATAAAGAATGGACCGGGGTCCACAGTTCACTAGTGGTGTCTCTCCCAAAAGATAAATAGCATGTTGGGTGAACAAATTACAGTTGGGCAATTGACAAATAGAGAGGGCATGACCATGCACATACATGATATGATGAGTATTGTGAGATTTAATTGGGCATTACGACAAAGTACATAGACCGCTATCCAGAGCATGCATCTATGCCTAAAAAGTCCACCTTCAGGTTATCATCCGAACCCCTTCCAGTATTAAGTTGCAAACAACATACAATTGCATTAAGTATGGTGCGTAATTTAATCAATAACTACATCCTCGGACATAGCATCAATGTTTTATCCCTAGTGGCAACAAGCACATCCATAACCTTAGGGGTTTCTCGTCACCCCCGCATTCACGGAGACATGAACCCACTATCGAGCATAAATATTCCCTCTTGGAGTTAAGAGTAAAAACTTGGCCGCAGCCTCTACTAATAACGGAGAGCATGCAAGATCATAAACAACACATAGATAATAGATTGATAATCAACATAACATAGTATTCTCTATCCATCGGATCCCAACAAACACAACATATAGCATTACAGATAGATGATCTTGATCATGTTAGGCAGCTCACAAGATCCGACAATGAAGCACATAAGGAGAAAACAACCATCTAGCTACTGCTATGGACCCATAGTCCAGGGGTAGACTACTCACTCATC
This sequence comes from Lolium rigidum, assembly GCF_022539505.1. NCBI lineage: Eukaryota > Viridiplantae > Streptophyta > Magnoliopsida > Poales > Poaceae > Lolium > Lolium rigidum. Next base: position 131,053,307 of record NC_061513.1, read on the forward strand.
ACTCCGGAGGCGACCATGGCGGTGTAGAGTCCTCCGGGGATGAATCCCTCTCCGGCAGGGTGCCGGAGGCGATCTCCTGAATCCCCCGAGATGGGATTGGCGGCGTCTCTGGAAGGTTTTCCGTATCGTGGCTCTCGGTACTGGGGGTTTCGTGACGAAGGCTATTTGTAGGCGGAAGGGCAGGTCAAGGGGGCGTCACGAGGGGCCCAGGAGACAGGTCGGCGCGGCCAAGACCTGGGCCGCGCCGCCCTACCTCCTGGCCACCTCGTGGCCCCACTTCGTTGACTCTTCGGTCTTCTGGAAGCTTCGTGTGAAAATAGGCCCCTGGGCGTTGATTTCGTCCAATTCCGAGAATATTTCCTTACTAGGATTTCTGAAACCAAAAACAGCAACTGGCTCCTCGGCATCTCGTCAATAGGTTAGTTCCAGAAAATGCATAAATATGACATAAAGTATGCATAAAACATGTAGATATCATCAATAATGTGGCATGGAACATAAGAAATTATCGATACGTCGGAGATGTATCAAGCATCCCCAAGCTTAGTTTCTGCTCGTCCCGAGCAGGTAAACGATAACAAAGATAATTTCTGGAGTGACATGCCATCATAACCTTGATCATACTATTGTAAGCATATGTAATGAATGCAGCGATCAAAACAATGGTAATGACATGAGTAAACAACTGAATCATAAAGCAAAGACTTTTCATGAATAGTACTTTCAAGACAAGCATCAATAAGTCCTGCATAAGAGTTAACTCATAAAGCAATAATTCAAAGTAAAGGCATTGAAGCAACACAAAGGAAGATTAAGTTTCAGCGATTGCTTTCAACTTATAACATGTATATCTCATGGATAGTTGTCAATGCAAAGTAATATAACAAGTGAAATATGCAAGTATGTAGGAATCAATGCACAGTTCACACAAGTGTTTGCTTCTTGAGATGGAGAGAAATAGGTGAACTGACTCAACAATAAAAAGTAAAAGAATGGCCCTTCGCAGAGGGAAGCATCGATTGCTATATTTGTGCTAGAGCTTTGGTTTTGAAAACAAGAAACAATTTTGTCAACGGTAGTAATAAAGCATATGTGTTATGTAAATTATATCTTACAAGTTGCAAGCCTCATGCATAGTATACTAATAGTACCCGCACCTTGTCCTAATTAGCTCGGATTACCTGGATTATCATCGCAATACATATGTTTTAACCAAGTGTCACAAAGGGGTACCTCTATGCCGCCTGTACAAAGGTCTAAGGAGAAAGCTCGCATTGGATTTCTCGCTATTGATTATTCTCAACTTAGACATCCATACCGGGACAACATAGACAACGAGATAATGGACTCCTCTTTAATGCTTAAGCATTCAACAACAATTAATTTTCTCATATGAGATTGAGGATATTTGTCCAAAACTGAAACTTCCACCATGGATCATGGCTTTAGTTAGCGGCCCGATGTTCTTCTCTAACATTATGCATGCTCTAACCATTAAATAAGTGGTAAATCTCCCTTACTTCAGACAAGACGGACATGCATAGCAACTCACATGATATTCAACAAAGAGTAGTTGATGGCGTCCCCGGGAACATGGTTATCGCACAACAAGCAACTTAATAAGAGATAAAGTGCATAAGTACATATTCAATACCACAATAGTTTTTAAGCTATTTGTCCCATGAGCTATATATTGTAAAGGTAGAGGATTAGAAATTTAAAGGTAGCACTCAAGCAATTTACTTTGGAATGGCGGAGAAATACCATGCAGTAGGTAGGTATGGTGGACACAAATGGCATAGTAGTTGGCTCAAGGATTTTGGATGCATGAGAAGTATTCCCTCTCGATACAAGGTTTAGGCTAGCAAGGTTATTTGAAACAAACACAAGGATGAAGCGGTGCAGCAAAACTCACATAAAAGACATATTGTAAACATTATAAGACTCTACACCGTCTTCCTTGTTGTTCAAACTCAATACTAGAAATTATCTAGACTTTAGAGAGACCAATTATGCAAACCAAATTTTAGCAAGCTCTATGTATTTCTTCATTAATAGGTGCAAAGTATATGATGGAAGAGCTTAAACATGAGCACAACAATTGCCAAGTATCACATTATCCAAGGCATTATAGCAATTACTACATGTATCATTTTGCAATTCCAACCATATAACAATTTAACGAAGAAGAAACTTCGCCATGAATACTATGAGTAAAGCCTAAGGACATATTTGTCCATATGCAACAGCGGAGCGTGTCTCTCTCCCACACAATGAATGCTAGGATCCATTTTATTCAATCAAAACAAAAACAAAAACAAACCGACGCTCCAAGCAAAGTACATAAGATGTGATGGAATAAAAATATAGTTTTAGGGGAGGAACCTGATAATGTTGTCGATGAAGAAGGGGATGCCTTGGGCATCCCCAAGCTTAGACGTTTGAGTCTTCTTGATATATGCAGGGGTGAACCACCGGGGCATCCCCAAGCTTAGGGCTTTCACTCTCCTTGATCATGTTGTATCATCTCCCTCTCTTGATCCTTGAAAAGTTCCTCCACACCAAACTCAAAACAACTCATTAGAGGGTTAGTGCACAATCAAAATTTACATGTTCAGAGGTGACATGATCATTCTTAACACTTCTGGACATTGCACAAAGCTACTGAAAGTTAATGGAATCGAAAAATCCATCAAGCATAGCAAAATAGGCAATGCGAAATAAAAGGCAGAATCTGTCAAAAACAGAACAGTTCGTAAAGACGAATTTTATTGAGGCACCAAACTTGCTCAAATGAAAATGCTCAAATTGAATGAAAGTTGCGTACATATCTGAGGATCACTCACGTAAATTGGCATAATTTTCTGAGTTACCTACAGAGAATTTTGCCCAGATTCGTGACAGCAAAGAAATCTGTTTCTGCGCAGTAATCCAAATCTAGTATGAACCCTACTATCAACGACTTTACTTGGCACAACAAAGCACAAAACTAAGATAAGGAGAGGTTGCTACAGTAGTAAACAACTTCCAAGACACAAATATAAAACAAAGTACTGTAGTAAAAATATGGGTTGTCTCCCATAAGCGCTTTTCTTTAACGCCTTTCAGCTAGGCGCGAAAGTGTGTATCAAGTATTATCAAGAGACGAAGTGTCAACATCATAATTTGTTCTAATAATAGAATCAAAAGGTAACTTCATTCTCTTTCTAGGGAAGTGTTCCATACCTTTGTTGAGAGGAAATTGATATTTAATATTACCTTCCTTCATATCAATGATAGCACCAACAGTTCGAAGAAAAGGTCTTCCCAATATAATGGGACAAGATGCATTGCATTCAATATCCAAGACAACAAAATCAACGGGGACAAGGTTATTGTTAACGGTAATGCGAACATTATCAACTTTCCCCAAAGGTTTCTTTGTAGAATGATCAGCAAGATTAATATCCAAATAACAATTTTTCAATGGTGGCAAGTCAAGCATATTATAGATTTTCTTAGGCATAACGGAAATACTTGCACCAAGATCACATAAAGCATTACAATCAAAGTCATTGACCTTCATCTTAATGATGGGCTCCCAACCATCCTCTAGCTTTCTAGGAATAGAAGCTTCGCGTTCTAATTTCTCTTCTCTAGCTTTTATGAGAGCATTTGTAATATGTTTCGTGAAAGCCAAATTTATAGCACTAGCATTAGGACTTTTAGCAAGTTTTTGTAAGAACTTTATAACTTCAGAGATGTGGCAATCATCAAAATCTAAACTATTATAATCTAAAGCAATGGGGTCATCATCCCCAATGTTGGAAAAAATTTCAGCAGTTTTAGCAGTTTCGGGTAGTTTCTCACGCTTTGCATTTGAAGTGGAAACATTGCTAACACCAATTCTTTTATCATTATTAGTAGGAGGTGCAGCAACTTGTGGAGCATTAGCATTGCTAGTGGTGGTAATAGTCCAAACTTTAGCTATATTATCTTCTTTTTCATTTTCTTCTCTTTCCCACCTAGCACGCAATTCGGCCATCAATCTTATATTCTCATTAATTCTAACTTGGATGGAATTTGCTGTAGTAACAATTTTATGATTATGATTTTCATTAGGAATAACTTTCGATTTCAAAAGATCAACATCAGCAGCAAGACTATCGACTTTAGAAGCAAGTATATCAATTTTCTCAAGCTTTTCTTCAACAGATTTGTTAAAAGCAGTTTGTGTACTAATATATTCTTTAAGAATAGCTTCAAGTCCAGGGGGTGTGTTCCTATTATTGTTGTAAGAATTCCCATAAGAATTACCATAGCCGTTGCCATTATTATAAGGATATGGCCTATAGTTGTTACTAGAATTGTTCCGGTAAGCATTGTTGTTGAAATTATTATTTTTAATGAAGTTTACATCAACATGTTCTTCTTGGGCAACCAATGAAGCTAACGGAACATTATTAGGATCAATATTTGTCCTATCATTCACAAGCATAGACATAATAGCATCAATCTTATCACTCAAGGAAGATGTTTCTTCGACAGAATTTACCTTCTTACCTTGTGGAGCTCTTTCCGTGTGCCATTCAGAGTAATTAATCATCATATTATCAAGAAGCTTTGTTGCTTCCCCGAGAGTGATGGACATAAAGGTACCTCCAGCAGCTGAATCCAATAGGTTCCGCGAAGAAAAATTCAATCCTGCATAAAAGGTTTGGATGATCATCCAAGTAGTCAGTCCATGGGTTGGGCAATTTTTAACCAAAGATTTCATTCTTTCCCATGCTTGTGCAACATGCTCATTATCCAATTGTTTAAAATTCATTATGCTACTTCTCAAAGATATAATTTTAGCAGGGGGATAATATCTACCAATAAAAGCATCCTTGCATTTAGTCCATGAATCAATACTATTCTTAGGCAGAGATAGCAACCAATCTTTAGCTCTTCCTCTTAATGAGAAAGGGAACAATTTTAATTTTATAATGTCACCATCTACATCTTTATACTTTTGCATTTCACATAGTTCAACAAAATTATTAAGATGGGCAGCAGCATCATCAGAACAAACACCAGAAAATTGCTCCCGCATAACAAGATTTAGTAAAGCAGGTTTAATTTCAAAGAATTCTGCTGTAGTAGCAGGTGGAGCAATAGGTGTGCATAAGAAATCATTATTATTTGTGGTTGTAAAGTCACACAATTTAGTATTTTCAGGAGTACCCATTTTAGCAATAGTAAATAAAGCAAACTAGATAAAGTAAATGCAAGTAACTAATTTTTTTGTGTTTTTAATATGGCAAACAAGATAGCAAATAAAGTAAAACTAGCAACTAATTTTTTTGTATTTTGATTTAGTGCAGCAAACAAAGTAGTAAATAAAATTAATCAAGACAAAAACAAAGTAAAGAGATTGCGATGTGGAGACTCCCCTTGCAGCGTGTCTTGATCTCCCCGGCAACGGCGCTAGAAAACAGTCTTGATACGCGTACATCACGCGACCGTTGGGAACCCCAAGAGGAAGGTGTGGTGCGTACAGCGGCAAGTTTTCCCTCAGTAAGAAACCAAGGTTTATCGAACCAGTAGGAGCCAAGAAGCACGTTGAAGGTTGATGGCGGCGAGATGTAGTGCGGCGCAACACCAGGGATTCCGGCGCCAACGTGGAACCTGCACAACACAAACCAAGTACTTTGCCCCAACGAAACAGTGAGGTTGTCAATCTCACCGGCCTGCTGTAACAAAGGATTAGATGTATAGTGTGGATGATGATTGTTTGCAGAGAACAGTAGAACAATTGCAGTAGATTGTATTTCAGATATAAAGAATGGACCGGGGTCCACAGTTCACTAGTGGTGTCTCTCCCATAAGATAAATAGCATGTTGGGTGAACAAATTACAGTTGGGCAATTGACAAATAGAGAGGGCATGACCATGCACATACATGATATGATGAGTATTGTGAGATTTAATTGGGCATTGCGACAAAGTACATAGACCGCTATCCAAGCATGCATCTATGCCTAAAAAGTCCACCTTCAGGTTATCATCCGAACCCCTTCCAGTATTAAGTTGCAAACAACAGACAATTGCATTAAGTATGGTGCGTAATGTAATCAATAACTACATTCTCGGACATAGCATCAATGTTTTATCCCTAGTGGCAACAGCACATCCATAACCTTAGGGGTTTCTGTCACTCCCCGCATTCACGGAGACATGAACCCACTATCGAGCATAAATATTCCCTCTTGGAGTTAAGAGTAAAAACTTGGCCAGAGCCTCTACTAATAACGGAGAGCATGCAAGATCATAAACACACATAGATAATAGATTGATAATCAACATAACATAGTATTCTCTATCCATCGGATCCCAACAAACACAACATATAGCATTACAGATAGATCATCTTGATCATGTTAGGCAGCTCACAAGATCCGACAATGAAGCACATAAGGAGAAGACAACCATCTAGTTACTGCTATGGACCCATAGTCCAGGGGTAGACTACTCACTCATCACTCCGGAGGCGACCATGGCGGTGTAGAGTCCTCCGGGAGATGAATCCCCTCTCCGGCAGAGGTGCCGGAGGCGATCTCCTGAATCCCCCGAGATGGGATTGGCGGCGGCGGTGTCTCCGGAAGGTTTTCCATATCGTGGCTCTCGTGACCGGGGGTTTCGCGACGAAGGCTATTTGTAGGCGGAAGGGCAGGTCAAGGGGCGTCACGAGGGGCCCAGAGACAGGTCGGCGCGGCCAAGACCCGGGCCGCGCCGCCCTACCTCCCGGCCACCTCGTGGCCCCACTTCGTTGACTCTTCGGTCTTCTGGAAGCTTCGTGTGAAAATAGGCACCTGGGCGTTGATTTCGTCCAATTCCGAGAATATTTCCTTACTAGGATTTCTGAAACCAAAAACAGCAGAAAACAGCAACTGGCTCTTCGGCATCTCGTCAATAGGTTAGTTCCGGAAAATGCATAAATATGACATAAAGTATGCATAAAACATGTAGATATCATCAATAATGTGGCATGGAACATAAGAAATTATCGATACGTCGGAGACGTATCAACAATATGAAATGTGATTTATGAGAGTTGAAATCAACTCAAAATCATTTATGGTTGAATTTTAATAATTATCTGAATTTGAAAAAGGCCCCGCCTTGTTATTTTTGCTACTTTAATTCTACAACAAATCTAGGGTTGTAACCAGTGGGGTTGGATAGATAATTTAACAAGCTTTCCAAAGATATAAAGTTCACCAAAATTGGCTCACTAGATTTGAAGTTATTTAAATTTGAACTTGGCATCAGTAAGGAATTGAGTTGAATTGAGTTAAATCGAATTCAAATGAGTGGGCCTAGGCGGGAAAGAAACTGGGCCAGGAGAGAGAAAAAGATTTGGGCCAGCCCAGCTACGCGTCCAGCGCGAGCAGGCCGCCTGACAAGGTGGGCTCCGCAGGTCAGTGACCCTTTAAACCCGAAGCGGTATGCTTCACTGCGGGTCGTAGGATTAGAGGAGGATCGGATGGTCGAGGATGATCGCCTTCCTCGACAAAGCTCGCCGGGGACTGATAACCCACAAGTATAGGGGATCGCAACAGTCTTCGAGGGAAGTAAAACCAAATTTATTGATTCGACACAAGGGGAGACAAAGAATACTTATAATCCTTAACAACTGAGTTGTCAATTCAGCTGCACCTGGAAAAGCACTAATAATAGGGGTGATGTGAAAGCAGCAGTAACATGAGAGCAATAGTAATAGTAACACAGCAACAATAGTAGTAACACAGAGGCAATGGCACCATAAAATAGTTGAAACTACTTCTATGGCATATAGGACCGAGTGAGTATTTGATGATGAAAGATGGACCGGGGTTCCCAGCTATCTACACTAGTGGTAACTCTCCAATAACAAGTGTTGGGTGAACAAATTACAGTTGGGCAATTGACATAATTATTATAGCATTAAGACAGAACATCAAGATTATTAATCATGTAGGCATGTTTTCCATATATAGTCATACGTGCTCGCAATGAGAAATTTGCATAACATCTTTTGTCCTACCAGCCGGTGGCAGCCGGGCCTCAAGGGAATCTACTGGTAATTAAGGTACTCCTTTTAATAGAGCACCGGAGCAAAGCATTAACACTTGGTGAAAACATGTGATCCTCATATCTAAGCCATCCCCTCCGCTTATCCCAGCTTGCTCGTCACTCGGGGCCTCGGGTTCCGGACATAGACATGTGCAAACAACTTGTAGATACAATCTAAGCAATAATTATAGAGCTTAAATCTAAGATCATGCCACTCGTGCACTAGTGACTGATACGTCTCCGACGTATCGATAATTTCTTATGTTCCATGCCACATTATTGATGATATCTACATGTTTTATCCACACTTTATATCATATTTATGCATTTTCTGGAACTAACCTATTAACGAGATGCCGAAGAGCCGCTTGATGTTTTCTCGCTGTTTTTGGTTTCGAAATCCTAGTAAGGAAATATTCTCGGAATTGGACGAAATCAACGCCCAGGGGCCTATTTTGCCACGAAGCTTCCAGAAGACCGAAGAGTCAACGAAGTGGGCCACAAGGTGGCCAGGAGGTAGGGCGGCGTGGCCCCACCCTTGGCCGCGCCGACCTGTCTCCTGGGCCCCTCGCGATGCCCCCTGACCTACCCTTCCGCCTACAAATAGCCTTCGTCGCGAAACCCCAGTACCGAGAGCCACGATACGGAAAACCTTCCAGAGACACCTCTAGTGAACTGTGGACCCCGGTCCAATTCTCTATACTGAAATACAATCTACTGCAATATTGTTCTACTGTTTTCTGCAAATAATCATCATCCACACTATACATCTAATCCTTTGTTACAGCAAGCCGGTGAGATTGACAACCTCACTGTTTCGTTGGGGCAAAGTACTTGGTTTGTGTTGTGCAGGTTCCACGTTGGCGCCGGAATCTCTGGTGTTGCGCCGCACTACATCTCGCCGCCATCAACCTTCAACATGCTTCTTGGCTCCAACTAGTTCGATAAACCTTGGTTTCATACCGAGGGAAAACTTGCCGCTGTACGCATCACACCTTCCTCTTGGGGTTCCCAACGGACGCGTGCTGTACGCGTATCAAGCTCTTTTTCTGGCGCCGTTGCCGGGGAGATCAAGACACGCTGCAAGGGGAGTCTCCACATCGCAATCTCTTTACTTTGTTTTTGTCTTGCTTTATTTTATTTACTACTTTGTTTGCTGCACTAAACAAAAACACAAAAAAAAATTAGTTGCTAGCTTTACTTTATTTACTATCTTGTTTGCTATATCGAAAACACAAAAAAATTAGTTACTTGCATTTACTTTATCTAGTTTGCTTTATTTACTATTGCTAAAATGGGTACTCCTGAAAATACTAAGTTGTGTGACTTCACAACCACAAATAATAATGATTTCTTATGCACACCTATTGCTCCACCTGCTACTACAGCAGAATTCTTTGAAATTAAACTTGCTTTACTGAATCTTGTTATGCGAGAGCAATTTTCTGGTGTTAGTTCTGATGACGCTGCTGCCCATCTCAATAATTTTGTTGAACTTTGTGAAATGCAAAAGTATAAAGATGTAGATGGTGACATAATAAAATTAAAATTGTTCCCTTTCTCATTAAGAGGAAGAGCTAAAGATTGGTTGCTATCTCTGCCTAAGAATAGTATTGATTCATGGACTAAATGCAAGGATGCTTTTATTGGTAGATATTACCCCCCCGCTAAAATTATATCTTTGAGGAGTAGCATAATGAATTTTAAACAATTGGATACTGAGCATGTTGCACAAGCATGGGAAAGAATGAAATCTTTGGTTAAAAATTGCCTAACCCATGGACTGACTACTTGGATGATCATCCAAACCTTTTATGCAGGACTGAATTTTTCTTCGCGGAACCTATTGGATTCAGCTGCTGGAGGTACCTTTATGTCCATCACTCTTGGTGAAGCAACAAAGCTTCTTGATAATATGATGATTAATTACTCCGAATGGCACACGGAAAGAGCTCCACAAGGTAAGAAGGTAAATTCTCGTCGAAGAAACTTCTTCCTTGAGTGATAAGATTGATGCTATTATGTCTATGCTTGTGAATGATAGGACTAATGTTGATCCTAATAATGTTCCGTTAGCTTCATTGGTTGCCCAAGAAGAACATGTTGATGTAAACTTCATTAAAAATAATAATTTCAACAACAATGCTTACCAGAACAATTCTAGTAACAACTATAGGCCATATCCTTATAATAATGGCAACGGCTATGGTAATTATTATGGGAATTCTTACAACAATAATAGAAACACACCCCCTGGACTTTAATCCATGCTTAAAGAATTTATTAGTACACAAACTGCTTTTAACAAATCCGTTGAAGAAAAGCTTGGGAAAATTGATATACTTGCTTCTAAAGTCGATAGTCTTGCTGCTGATGTTGATCTTTTGAAATCGAAAGTTATGCCTAATGAAAATCATAATAATAAAATTGTTACTACAGCAAATGCCATCCAAGTTAGAATTAATGAGAATATAAGATTGATGGCCGAATTGCGTGCTAGGTGGGAAAGAGAAGAAAATGAAAAAGAAGATAATATAGCTAAAGTTTGGACTATTACCACCACTAGTAATGCTAATGCTTCACATGTTGCTGCACCTCCTACTATTAATAATAAAAGAATTGGTGTTAGCAATGTTTCCACTTCTAATTCAAAGCGCGAAAAACTGCCTGAAACTGCTAAAACTGCTGAAACTGCCTGTGATAAAACTGCTGAATTTTTTTCCAACATTGGGGATGATGATCCCATTGCTTTAGATTATAATGGTTTGAATTTTGATGATTGCCACATCTCTGAAGTTATAAAGTTCTTACAAAAACTTGCTAAAAGTCCTAATGCTAGTGCTATAAATTTGGCTTTCACGAAACATATTACAAATGCTCTCATAAAAGCTAGAGAAGAGAAATTAGAACGCGAAGCTTCTATTCCTAGGAAGCTCGATGATGGTTGGGAGCCCATCATTAAGATGAAGGTCAATGACTTTGATTGTAATGCTTTATGTGATCTTGGTGCAAGTATTTCTGTTATGCATAAGAAAATCTATAATATGCTTGACTTGCCACCACTGAAAAATTGTTATTTGGATGTTAATCTTGCTGATCATTCTACAAAGAAACCTTTGGGGAAAGTTGATAATGTTCGCATTACCGTTAACAATAACCTTGTCCACGTTGATTTTGTTGTCTTGGATATTGAATGCAATGCATCTTGTCCCATCATATTGGGAAGACCTTTTCTTCGAACTGTTGGTGCTATCATTGATATGAAGGAAGGTAATATTAAATATCAATTTTCTCTCAAGAAAGGTATGGAACACTTCCCTAGAAAGAGAATGAAATTACCTTTTGATTCTATTATTAGAACAAATTATGATGTTGACACTTCGTCTCTTGATAATACTTGATACACACTTTCTGCGCCTAGCTGAAAGGCGTTAAAGAAAAGCGCTTATGGGAGACAACCCATGTTTTTAGTACAGTACTTTGTTTTTTTATTTTGAGTCTTGGAAGTTGTTTACTACTGTAGCAACTCTCCTTATCTTAGTTTAGTGTTTTGTTGTGCCAAGTAAAGTCGTTGATAGTAAGGTTCATACTAGATTTGGATTACTGCGCAGAAACAGATTTCTTTGCTGTCACGAATCTGGGCAAAATTCTCTGTAGGTAACTCAGAAAATTATGCCAATTTACGTGAGTGATCCTCAGATATGTACGCAACTTTCATTCAATTTTAGCATTTTCATTTGAGCAAGTCTGGTGCCTCAATAAAATTCGTCATTACGAACTATTCTGTTTTGACAGATTCTGCCTTTTATTTCGCATTGCCTGTTTTGTCATGTTTGATGGATATTTCGATTCCATTGACTTTCAGTAGCTTTGTGCAATGTCCAGAAGTGTTAAGAATTATTATGTCACCTCTGAACATGTATATTTTGATTGTGCACTAACTCTCTAATGAGTTGTTTTGAGTTTGGTGTGGAGGAAGTTTTCAAGGATCAAGAGAGGGAGATGATACAACATGATCAAGGAGAGTGAAAGCTCTAAGCTTGGGGATGACCCGGTGGTTCACCCCTGCATATATCAAGAAGACTCAAGCGTCTAAGCTTGGGGATGCCCAAGGCATCCCCTTCTTCATCGACAACATTATCAGGTTCCTCCCCTGAAACTATATTTTTATTCCGTCACATCTTATGTGCTTTGCTTGGAGCGTCGGTTTTTTTGTTTTTGTTTTGTTTGAATAAAATGGATCCTAGAATGCATTGTGTGGGAGAGAGACACGCTCCGCTGTTGCATATGGACAAGTATGTCCTTAGGCTTTACTCATAATATTCATGGCGAAGTTTCTTCTTCGTTAAATTGTTATATGGTTGGAATTGGAAAATGATACATGTAGTAATTTTCTATAAAGTCTTGGATAATGTGATACTTGGCAATTGTTGTGCTCATGATTAAGCTCTTGCATCATATACTTTGCACCCATTAATGAAGAAATACATAGAGCATGCTAAAATTTGGTTTGCATATTTGGTCTCTCTAAGGTCTAGATAATTTCTAGTATTGAGTTTGAACAACAAGGAAGACGGTGTAGAGTCTTATAATGTTTACAATATGTCTTTTATGTGAGTTTTTCTGCACCGCTTCATCCTTGTGTTTGTTTCAAATAGCCTTGCTAGCCTAAACCTTGTATCGAGAGGGAATACTTCTCATTCATCCAAAATACTTGAGCCAACCACTATGCCATTTGTGTCCACCATACCTACCTACTACATGGTATTTCTCCGCCATTCCAAAGTAAATTGCTTGAGTGCTACCTTTAAAATTTCTATCCTCTACCTTTACAATATATAGCTCATGGGACAAATAGCTTAAAAACTATTATGGTATTGAATATGTACTTATGCACTTTATCTCTTATTAAGTTGCTTGTTGTGCGATAACCATGTTCCTGGGGACGCCATCAACTACTCTTTGTTGAATATCATGTGAGTTGCTATGCATGTTCGTCTTGTCTGAAGTAAGGGCAATTTACCACCTAATGGTTAGAGCATGCATGTTGTTAGAGAAGAACATTGGGCCGCTAACTAAAGCCATGATCCATGGTGGAAGTTTCAGTTTTGGACATATATCCTCAATCTCATGTGAGAAAATTAATTGTTGCTACATGCTTATGCATTAAAGAGGAGTCCATTATCTGTTGTCTATGTTGTCCCGGTATGGATGTCTAAGTTGAGAATAATCAATAGCGAGAAATCCGATGCGAGCTTTCTCCTTAGACCTTTGTACAGGCGGCATAGAGGTACCCCTTGTGACACTTGGTTAAAACATGTGCATTGCGATAATCCCGGTAATCCAAGCTAATTAGGACAAGGTGCGGGCACTATTAGTATACTATGCATGAGGCTTGCAACTTGTAAGATATAATTTACATAACACATATGCTTTATTACTACCGTTGACAAAATTGTTTCTTGTTTTCAAAACCAAAGCTCTAGCACAAATATAGCAATCGATACTTTCCTCTTTGAAGGACCTTTCTTTTACTTTTATTGTTGAGTCAGTTCACCTATTCCTCTCCACCTCAAGAAGCAAACACTTGTGTGAACTGTGTATTGATTCCTACATACTTGCATATTGCACTTATTATATTACTTTACATTGACAATATCCATGAGATATACATGCTATAAGTTGAAAGCAACCGCTGAAACTTCATCTTCCTTTGTGTTGCTTCAATACCTCTACTTTGAATTATTGCTTTATGAGTTAACTCTTATGCAAGACTTATTGATGCTTGTCTTGAAAGTACTATTCATGAAAAGTCTTTGCTATATGATTCATTTGTTTACTCATGTCATTTACATTGTTTGGATCGCTGCATTTATTATATATGTTTACAATAGTATGATCAAGGTTATGATGGCATGTCACTCCAGAAATTATCTTTGTTATCGTTTACCTGCTCGGGACGAGCAGAAACTAAGCTTGGGGATACTGATACGTCTCCGACGTATCGATAATTTCTTATGTTCCATGCCACATTATTGATGATATCTACATGTTTTATGCACACTTTATATCATATTTATGCATTTTCTGGAACTAACCTATTAACGAGATGCCGAAGAGCCAGTTGATGTTTTCTGCTGTTTTTGGTTTCAGAAATCCTAGTAAGGAAATATTCTCGGAATTGGACGAAATCAACGCCCAGGGGCCTATTTTGCCACGAAGCTTCCAGAAGACCGAAGATTCAACGAAGTGGGGCCACGAGGTGGCCAGGAGGTAGGGCGGCACGGCCCCACCCTTGGCCGCGCCGACCTGTCTCCTGGGCCCCTCGCGACGCCCCGACCTACCCTTCCGCCTACAAATAGCCTTCGTCGCGAAACCCCCAGCACCGAGAGCCACGATACGTAAAACCTTCCGGAGACACCTCTAGTGAACTCGTGGACCCCGGTCCAATTCTCTATACTCGAAATACAATCTATCGCAATACTGTTCTACCGTTTTCTCGCAAAAATCATCATCCACACTATACATCTAATCCTTTGTTACAGCAAGCCGGTGAGATTGACAACCTCACTGTTTCGTTGGGGCAAAGTACTTGGTTTGTGTTGTGCAGGTTCCACGTTGGCGCCGGAATCCCTGGTGTTGCGCCGCACTACATCTCACCGCCATCAACCTTCAATGTGCTTCTTGGCTCCTACTGGTTCGATAAACCTTGTTTTCATACTGAGGGAAAACTTGCCGCTGTACGCATCACACCTTCCTCTTGGGGTTCCCAACGGACGCGTGCTGTACGCGTATGAGTGACAAGCATTAAACACAACAAGTTTGCAGCAACAATAACTTCACAAACTTTACAGATAGACTGATCATAATGTAACAATTCATCGGATCCCAACAAACACAACACCGATTACATCAGATGGATCTCAATCATGTAAGGCAGCTCATGAGATCATTGTATTGAAGTACATGGGTGAGAGAGTACCAACTAGCTACTGCTAGAACCCGTAGTCCGTGGGGGAACTACTCACGGAGCATGATGGAGGTGGTGGCGTCGATGGAGAAGGCTCTGGGGGTCGATCCCCGTCCCGGCAGGGTGCCGAAACAGGAACTTCTGACCCCCGAAACTAGATTTCGCGATGGAGGCGGCGCTCCGGGAGTCTTTCTGGAGTATGATAGATATATCTCGGGTTTTCGCGTCGTGGGGGAATAAATAGGCAAAGGGGCGATGTCGGTGGAGTCCCGAGGTGGGCTCCCCACACGCCGGCGCGCCTGTGGGCCTGGCCGCGCCGCCCTATGGTGAGGAGGCCGTGGGCCTCCCCCGGGCTTGCCCTTCTGGCTCCGTGTGTTCCGCAGAAAAATAGGAGGTTTGGCTTTTGTTTCGTCGAATTCCGAGAATATTGTCCGAACAGCTTTTCTAGAACCAAAAACAGCAGAAACAGGAACTGGCACTGTGGCATCTTGTTAATAGGTTAGTCCCAGAAAATGTATAATAATGATATATAATGCATATAAAACATGTGACAATGATACATAAAACAAGCATGAAACATCAGAAATTTTAGATACGTTGGAGACGTATCAAGCATCCCCAAGCTTAGTTCCTACTCTTCCTCGAGTAGGTAAACGATAAAAAGAAAATAATTTCTGAAGTGACATGCTACCAACATAATCCTGATCCAATAATGATGTAAGGCATGTGAAATGAGATCAAATTATTCAATGCAAATATCTATAGTTGATATAAGAGATGATAATGCAAGAGTTAAACAAGCTAAAAGTTTTCATGAACTATTTCTTCAAAGACATGAAACCGTACAAAGTTCATTAAAGATGTTTTAAGTATCCAGCGTAGGAGTTCTATCCTTCATTCCAAGCATCAAATACATTTTCACAACATAGAAGGATTCAGTCAAGTAAAAATAAACATGAACGTCATGAATCAACTGTTTCGAAGCCTACTCAACCGGTGAGCGCAAGCATTTGGTATTGGCACCAGGATGTTATGACAAAAAGAACATTAATGGGGGTTTGGAAGGCCAATGGAAGAAAGTCTCACAAAGCTATAAGTGATCATTAGACAAGAGGAGGTTTTATAATCGAAGCCATGTAAGGAGTAGTGATTGCCATGCAACGGATGCACATAGAGCTATATGTGTATGAACGCTCTCCAATGGAACTAGTGGGGTGATACGTCTCCAACGTATCTATAATTTCTTATGTTCCATGCTACTTTTATGATGATACACACATGTTTTATACACACTTTATGTTATTATTATGCATTTTCCGGCACTAACCTATTGACAAGATGCCGAAGTGCCAGTTCCTGTTTTCTGCTATTTATGGTTTCAGAAATCCTAGTAAGGAAATATTCTCGGAATTGGACAAAATCAACGCCCAGTATCTTATTTTTCCACGAAGCTTCCAGAACACCGGAGAGAGACCAGAGGGGAGCTAGGGGGCCCCACACGCCAGGGCGGCGCGACCAAGGGGTGGGGCACGCCCCCCTATTGTGTGGCCCCACCAGGGCGCCTCCGAGGCTGCCCTTCCGCCTACTTAAGGACTCCGTCGTGAAAACCCTAAGGGAATAAGCCACGGTACGAGAAACCTTCCAGAGCCGCCGCCATCGCGAAGCCAAGATTCGGGGGACAGAAGTCTCTGTTCCGGCACCCTGCCGGGACGGGGAAGTGCCCCCGGAAGGCATCTCCATCGACACCGCCGCCATCTTCACCGCCATCTTCATCACCGCTGCTGTCTCCATGATGAGGAGGGAGTAGTTCTCCCCCGAGGCTGAGGGCTCTACCGTAGCTATGTCGTTCATCTCTCTCTTTGTGATCTAGTTGAATATCATCTATGTGCTACTCTAGTGATATTATTAAAGTAGTCTATTCCTCCTCAATGATGTAATGTTGAAAGTGTGTGCATCATGTAGTACTTGGTATAAGCTATGATTGTGATCTCTTGTAGATTATGGAGTTAACTATTACTATGATAGTATTGATGTGATCTATTCCCCCTTTCATAGTCTGTCGGTGACGGTGTGCATGCTATGTTAGTGCTCGGTATAATTGCGTTGGTCTATCATGCACTCTAAGGTTACTTAAATATGAACATCAAATGTTGTGGAGCTTGTTAACTCCGGCATTGAGGTGCTCTTGTAGCCCTACACAATTAATGGTGTTTGTCATCCAACAAGAGAGTGTAGAGTGGTTTTATTATGTGATCAATGTTGAGAGTGTCCACTAGTGAAAGTATGATCCCTAGGCCTTGTTTCCAAACATCGAATCTCCGTTTATTTACTGTTCTGTTGCATGTTTACTCGCTGCCATATTTATTTCAGATTGCTATTACCACTCATATTCATCCGTATTACTACTATCTCTTCGCCGAACTAGTGCATCTATACATCTGACAAGTGTATTAGGTGTGTTGGGGACACAAGAGACTTCTTGTATCGTGATTGCAGGGTTGCTTGAGAGGGATATCTTTGACCTCTTCCTCCCCGAGTTCGATAAACCTTGGGTGATTCACTTAAGGGAAAACTTGCTGCTCTTCTACAAACCTCTCGCTCTTGGAGGCCCAACACCGTCTACGGGAAAGAAGCCAATAGTAGACAAGCAAGCTATTTTCCGGCGCCGTTGCTCGGGAGGTAAGGTAAAAGGTATTCACATCCTCCGACTACTAAGCTATTTCCTAGCACTGTTGCCGGTGTGTGAGTGCTCGAAGCTATTTCCTTTAGATATTGGAATTGCATCTTTTTGTTTCTTGTTCACTAGTTAGGCATAATGGAAAATAACAGTGAGCTTTTTAATCTATTTCCCGAGTTAAGACATGGATTGTTTAATGCGAAAATTAAAAAACCTATGGAACCTTATTTGCATGCTAGTAGCAATGATATTAGTATGAACGCTTTGAACACCATTGTTGCTAATACTATGGAAAATTCTAAGCTTGGGGAAGCTGGTTTTGATGAGCATGATATTTTTTAGTCCCCCAAGCATGGAGGAGAAAATTTACTTTGATGATACTTTGCCTCCTATTTATGATGATTATAATGATAGTGGTCTTTTGGTGCCGCCTACTATGGAGGATAAATTTAATTATGATTACAATATGCCTCCTATATTTGATGATAGCTACTTTGTTGAATTTGCTCCCACTACAATTAATAAGAATGACTATGCTTATGTTGGGAGTAGTAATAATTTTATGCATGAGACTCATGATAAGAATGTTTCATTTGATGGTTATATTGTTGAGTTTGTTCATGATGCTACTGAAAATCTTTATGAGAGAGGAAAATATGGTTGTAGAAATTTTCATGTTACTAAAACACCTCTCTTTTTGCTGAAAATCTTGAAGTTGCGCTTGTCTAGTTTTCCTATGCTTATTGCATTATGCCTACATGACTTGTTTATTTACAAGATTCCTTTTCATAGGAAGTGGGTTAGGCTTAAATTTGTTTTGAATTTGCTTCTTGATGCTCTCTTTTGCTTCAAATCTTATTTCTTGCGAGTGCATCATTAAAATCACTGAGCCCATCTTAATGGCTATAAAAAAAGCACTTCTTGGGAGATAACCCATGTTTTTATTTTACTACAGTACTTTTGTTTTATATTTGAGTCTTGGAAGTTGTTACTACTGTAGCAACCTATCCTTATCTTTATTTTATTGTATTGTTGCTCCAAGTAAAGTCTTTGATAGTAAGGTTGATACTAGATTTGGATTACTGCGCAGAAACAGATTTCTTGCTGTACGAATTTGGGCAGGGTTCTCTGTAGGTAACTCAGAAAAATCTGCCAATTTACGTGAGTGATCCTCAGATATGTACGCAACTTTCATTCAATTTGAGAATTTTCATCTGAGCAAGTTAAGTGCCCCAGAAAAATTCATCTTTACGGACTGTTCTGTTTTGACAGATTCTGCCTTTTATTTCGCATTGCCTGTTTTGCTATGTTTGATGGATTTCTTTGTTCCATTAACTTTCAGTGGTTTTGTGCAATGTCCAGAAGTATTAAGAATGATTGTGTCACCTCTGAACATGTGAATTTTTGATTATGCACTAACCCTCTAATGAGTTTGTTTCGAGTTTGGTGTGGAGGCAGTTTTCAAGGGTCAAGAGAGGAGGATGATACAATATGATCAAGAAGAGTGAAAAGTCTAAGCTTGGGGTTGCCCCCGTGGTTCATCCCTGCATATCTCAAGAAGACTCAAGCATCTAAGCTTGGGGATGCCCAAGGCATCCCCTTCTTCATCGACAAATTATCAGGTCACCTCTAGTGAAACTATATTTTTATTCCGTCACATCTTATGTACTTTACTTGGAGCGTCTGTGTGCTTTTATTTTCGTTTTGTTATTCTCTGAATAAATTCATGCTTGTGTGGGAGAGAGACACGCTCCGCTCGTTCATATGAACACTGGTGTTCTTAGCTTTACTTTTAATGTTCATGGCGAAAGTTGAAACTGCTTCGTTAATTGTTATATGTTTGGAAACGGAAAATGCTTCTTGTGGTAATTGGTATAATGTCTTGAATAATTTGATACTTGGCAATTCTTGTGCTCATATAGATCATGTTTAAGCTCTTGCATCATGTACTTTGCACCTATTAATGAAGAACTACCATAGAGCTTGTTGAAATTTGGTTTGCATGATTGGTCTCTGTAGAGTCTAGATATTTTGTGGTGAGGTGTTTGAACAACAAGGATGATAATGTAGTGTCTTATAGTGCTTGCAATATGTTCTTATGTAAGTTTTGCTGTACCGGTTTATACTTGTGTTTGCTTCAAACAACCTTGCTAGCCTAAGCCTTGTACTGAGAGGGATTACTTCTCATGCATCCAAAATCCTTGAGCCAAAAACTATGCCATTTGTGTCCACCATACCTACCTACTACATGGTATTTCTCCGCCATTCCAAAGTAAATTACTTGAGTGCTACCTTTAAAATTCTATTCTTTGTCTTTGCAATATATAGCTCATGGGAAAATAGCTTAAAAACTATTGTGGTATTGAATATGTACTTATGTATCTTATTTCTTATAAGTTGCTTGTTGAGCGGTAACCATGTTTCTGGGGACGCCCTCAACTGTTACCTTTGTTGAATATCATGTGAGTTGATATGCATGTTCGTCTTGTCTGAAGTAAGGGTGATTTATCATGATCCAATGGTTTGAGTATGCATATTGTTAGAGAAGAACATTGTGCCGCTAACTAAAGCCATGAACCATGGTGGAAGTTTCAGTTTGGACGCTAATCCTCAATCTCTTATGAGAATATTATCTGTTGTTGAATGCTTATGCGTTAAAGAGGAGTCCATTATCTGTTGTCTATGTTGTCCCGGTATGGATGTCTAAGTTGAGAATAATCAAAAGCGAGAAATCCAATGCAAACTTTCTCCTTAGACCTTTGTACAGGCGGCATATAGGTACCCCTTTGTGACACTTGGTTAAAACATATGCTATGCAATGATAATCCATGTAAATCCAAGCTAATTAGGACAAGGTGCGAGCACTATTGGTAATCTATGCATGAGGCTTGCAACTTATAGGATATCTTATACATAACACATACGCTTTATTACTACCGTTGACAAAATTGTTTCTATGTCTTCAAAATATAAGCTCTAGCACAAATATAGTAATCCATGCTTCCCTCTGCGAAGGGCCTTTCTTTTACTTTATGTTGAGTCAGTTTACCTACTTCCTTCCATCTTAGAAGCAAACACTTGTGTCAACTGTGCATTGATTCTTACATACTTGCTTATTTGCATTCATCATATTACTTTGTGTTGACAATTATCCATGAGATATACATGTTGAAGTTGAAAGCAATCGCTGAAAGTTATATCTTCCTTTGTGTTGCTTCAAAACTTTCTACTATGAATCTATTGCTTTATGAGTTAACTCTTATGCGAGACTTATTGATGCTTGTCTTGAAAGTACTATTCATGAAAAGTCTTTGCTATATGATTTAGTTGTTTAGTTATTATCTTTGCCATTGCTTTGAATCACTTCATTCATCTCATATGCTTTACAATAGTATGATCAAGATTATGTTAGTAGCATGTCACTTCAGAAATTATATTTGTTATCGTTTACCTACTCGAGGACGAGTAGGAACTAAGCTTGGGGATGCTGATACATCTCCAACGTATCTATAATTACTTATGTTCCATGCTAATTTTATGATGATACACACATGTTTTATACACACTTTATGTCATTATTATGCATTTTCCGGCACTAACCTATTGACAAGATGCCGAAGTGCCAGTTCCTGTTTTCTGCTGTTTTTGGTTTCAGAAATCCTAGTAAGGAAATATTCTCGAAATTGGACGAAATCAACGCCCAATATCTTATTTTTACACGAAGCTTCCAGAACACCGGAGAGAGACCAGAGGGGAGCCAGGGGGCCCCACACGCCAGGGCGGCGCGGTCAAGGGGTGGGGCGTGCCCCCCTATTGTGTGGCCCCACCAGGGCCCCTCCGAGGCTGCCCTTCCGCCTACTTAAGGAATCTGTCGCGAAAACCCTAAGGGAATAAGCCACGGTACGAGAAACCTTCCAGAGCCGCCGCCATCGCGAAGCCAAGATTCGGGGGACATAAGTCTCTGTTCCGGCACCCTGCCGGGACGGGGAAGTGCCCCCGGAAGGCATCTCCATCGACACCACCGCCATCTTCACTGCCATCTTCATCACCGCTGCTGTCTCCATGATGAGGAGGGAGTAGTTCTCCCCCGAGGCTGAGGGCTCTACCGTAGCTATGTGGTTCATCTCTCTCTTTGTGATCTAGTTGAATATCATATATGTGCTACTCTAGTGATGTTATTAAAGTAGTCTATTCCTCCGCCATGATGTAATGTTGACAGTGTGTGCATCATGTAGTACTTGGTATAAGCTATGATTGTGATCTCTTGTAGATTATGGAGTTAACTATTACTATGATAGTATTGATGTGATCTATTCCCCCTTTCATAGTCTGTCGGTGACGGTGTGCATGCTATGTTAGTACTCGGTATAATTGCGTTGGTCTATCATGCACTCTAAGGTTACTTAAATATGAACATCAAATGTTGTGGAGCTTGTTAACTCCGGCATTGAGGTGCTCTTGTAGCCCTATACAATTAATGGTGTTTGTCATCCAACAAGAGAGTGTAGAGTGGTTTTATTATGTGATCAATGTTGAGAGTGTCCACTAGTGAAAGTATGATCCCTAGACCTTGTTTCCAAACATCGAATCTCCGTTTATTTACTGTTCTGTTGCATGTTTACTCGCTGCCATATTTATTTCAGATTGCTATTACCACTCGTATTTATCCATATTACTTGCATCTTACTATCTCTTCGCCGAACTAGTGCATCTATACATCTGACAAGTGTATTAGGTGTGTTGGGGACACAAGAGACTTCTTGTATCGTGATTGCAGGGTTGCTTGAGAGGGATATCTTTGACCTCTTCCTCCCTGAGTTCGATAAACCTTGGGTGATTCACTTAAGGGAAAACTTGCTGCTGTTCTACAAACCTCTGCTCTTGGAGGCCCAACACTGTCTACAGGAAAAGAAGCCAACAACAGAGGGCATGGGGGTGCATCCAACTTGGTTGCTCACGAAGACCTAGAGCACTTTTGAGGAAGCTCATCATTGGAATATACAACCCAAGTTCTATAGTGTAAATTCCCCACATAGTTATACTAGTAAAACATGAAAACTCTCTCACATGGAGTATAGGTGCTAAACATGAGCATAAATGATGACTATGAATACTGCAGGTGCTAAAACATGAGCACAAGTGTGGATAAAGGATAGTAATGTTGCCCCCTTTTTCTTTTTTCTTTTTTTTCTTTTTTTTCTTTTTTTATATTTTTTCTATACTTTTTTTTCTGTTTCTCTTTTCGATGGCCTCCATGGCTCTTTTCACTTTTAGGGGCAAAATCCTAATATGACAACACACTTTTTGGTACAAATAACTCATAATGAACAAAACATGATGTATAAAACTGTATGCCTCTGCCAGTGTAGCAGGATGTGCAATGATCTAGCGTAACATGGGTAAACCACACATCAACTGTATAGAATCATGCAAAGCAATATATAAATAATAAATAACAACAAGTCATGTAATGTAAAATGGAAGTTGCATGGCAATATATCTCGGAACAGCTATGGAAATGTTGTGGTAGGTAGGTATAGTGGCTGTTTTGAGGATGATGTATGGGCTTATGTGTAGGAGAACAAGAGAAAGTCCTCCCACGGGTTTGGATGTACTGGCGAAGTATGCACAATTCTCAATGTGAGCAAAAGGCAATGCACAAGATCGAAGAGGCTAGCAAATTTGGATGGTGGAAGTGCCAAAAGCCGTAGCTTAACATTAGTCAAAAAGAACTCACAAGCTTATTGCAAACAACTAGCAGGTTCAACATTAAGAGCATGATTAAAATTCACTCCAAGGAGGGCCGTTCACGGTGGCACAAGTACCCCGCTAGATCCCTCGACCTTCACAGACAACTTAGTTATTACGATGAACCCTTAGACATGGAAAGATATCAAGTCCAACTACACCTTCAACCATTTAAGTAGAGTTTATAGTACGGCACAAGCTTAAAGACAATAATCCACTACTGATTTTAACTTATTTAACCAGCAAGCTTTACCATCTAAATACCTCAAAACATTTGCAAAGAATCAGGTTATCAAAGCTCAATGATCTACAAGATTATGCAAGTATTTCATTATACCACTACCACATGCAACATTTTCTGAACCAACCAAATAACAATCAATGCCGAGGCTTTCAGCTTTGCCATGAACATGAATAACAAATTAAGAACACAATTGTTCAAATGAAAAAGCGGAGCGTGTCACTCTCCCACACAAGAATGCTAGGATCCAATTTTATTCAGGAAACAAAAACAAACAAACAAAAATAAAAGCACACAGACGCTCCAAGTAAAGCACATAAGATGTGGAAGAATTAAATATAGTTTCACTAGAGATGACCTGATAAGTTGCTGATGAAGAAGGGGATGCCTTGAGCATCCCCAAGCTTAGACGCTTGAGTCTTCTCGAAATATGCAGGGATGAACCACGGGGCATCCCCAAGCTTAGGCTCTTCACTCTTCTTGATCAAATTATATCACCCTTCTCTCTTGACCCTTGAAAACTTCTGCCACATCAAACTTCTCATAAACTTCATTAGCGAGGTTAATACTCAAAAAAATTAATCCACTTTAGTTATGTAGTGACACATTGCAAGAACTCAATAAAACATTAGCTACAGCTCTCCACATCTAGAAAGCCTTACTTAAAGTCCACAAGAGACAATGCAAAAAACAGAGACAGAATTTGCCAAAACAGAACAGCCAGAAAAGATGGAATTTTTCGAGGTACTTCCGTTGCTCAAATCGGAAAAAAGTGAAAAACTAATGAAAGTTGCGTACATATCTGAGGATTACTCATGAATGTTTTCAAGATTTTTAGATTTTTTTACAGAGAGAAAAACTCAAAACCGTGACAGCTAAAAATCTATTTCTGCGCAGAAATCCAAATCTAGTATGAACTTTCTATCAAAGACTTTACTTGGGCACAACAATGCAAGAAAATAAAGATACAAAGGTATTGCTACAGTAATAACAAGCACCTTGACTCAAATATAAGAAAAATTACAGAAATAAAACAATGGGTTGTCTCCCATAAGCGCTTTTCTTTAACGCCTTTCAGCTAGGCGCAGAAGATTTTAATGATGCTCACATGAAAATATAAAATGAAGCAAAAGGAGCATCAAGAAGCAAATTCGAAACACATTTAAGTCTAAACCGCTTCCTATGCATAGGAATCTTGTACACAAATAAATTCATGAAGAACAAAGTGACAAGCATAGGAAGATAAAACACGAGTAACTTCAAAATTTTCAACATGTAGAGAGGTGTTTTAGTACCATGAAAATTTCTACAACCATATTTTCCTCTCTCATAATAATTTCCAGTAGCATCATGAACAAACTCAACATAAAACTATCACATACAACATGCTTTCCATGATCTACAAACACATACTTTTTATCAAGCTCAAAAATATTGGGATCAAAACTTTCAAACCCACTTTTTAAAAATCTATAACAAGATGATTAATCATTCTCAAGAGATATGAGACTCCTAGATAAAGTCAAGACCTCTCCAATCCCATTTTCATCAGTAGTAAAATTAATATTATCAAGTAACATAGGACCATCATCTAGAGCTTTATCATAAACATTTGCTAAACAAAACTCTTTAGTACCATGCATTTCGATATCAGGAACAAACAAAGCATTATCATAAGATTTATCAAAATAGCATGGATTATCATAGATAACAGTAGCATAATTATTCTCACGAGTTTTACTTATAGGGAATATTTCAAGAGAATCCACAGGAACATAACATTCATCCTCCTTTGGTAAGCATGGAGGACAATCAAATAGTGTAAGAGATAAAGAGTTACTCTCATTAGAAGGTTGGCATGGGTAGCAAATCCATTCTTCCTCCTTTTGTTCATCACTCTCCTCCTCTTTTTCATCCAATGAGCTTTCAGGTTCATCAATTTCTTCTTTCATAGGTTCCTGCAAATTGTGAGTGCATTCTTGTGCATGAATGAGTCTCTCTTTATAATCAATGATATAAGGATTATTGCTGTAATGTTCTATGCAATAATCAAGGATAGAAGAGACATAATCTTTAAGGTCCTTACAAACAATACAAGTTTCATAATTTTTAGCCATAAAGGATTCTATCTCAGAGACTCCCATAAATAAAACAAATTGTTCTACTTCTTCAAACCCAACAACCCAAGATGAATATAGTTATTCCAATGATAGTTCACAATTAAAACTTCTTCACTAAAGCCACATTGGAATTTAAGATGTTTATTATCCTGTTTAGAGCAACAGTTTATATCATGGCGTTTAAGCAAGATTTTAGCAATTATATTCAATTTTTCTAACACGGCACTCATGAATTTACCCTTTCTTGATTCTCTATAATTCATATATAATTCTATAAGCTCCATACAGGTTATGGGTTCTTCCATAACAACAGTTTTTAATTTTTCGTTTTTTCAAAATTTTATGGATTTTCGGGTATATAAGAAAAATAAAACAAGACAAAAACAAACTAGACAAAAGTAAACTAAGCAAAATAATACTAGACAGAAATAAACTAAGCAAAAATAAACTAGACAAAAGTAAACTAAGCAAAACAAAATAAAAAAACAGAGAGAGAGAGGTAGAATGTACTCCCCAGGTGAACTTATGAGTAGAGCTATGCTCCCCGGCAACGGCGCCAGAAAATAGTCTTGATAACCCACAAGTATAGGGGATCGCAACAGTCTTTGAGGGAAGTAAAACCCAAATTTATTGATTCGACACAAGGGGAGACAAAGAATACTTATAAGCCTTAACAACTGAGTTGTCAATTCAGCTGCACCTGGAAAAGCACTAGTAACAGGGGTGATGTGAAAGCATCAGTAATATGAGAGCAATAGTAACGGTAACACAACAGCAGTAGCAGTAACACAGAGGCAATGGCACCAGAAAATAGTTGAAACTACTTCTAATGGCATATAGGACCGAGTGAGTATTTGATGATGAAAGATGGACCGGGGTTCCCAGCTATCTACACTAGTGGTAACTCTCCAATAACAAGTGTTGGGTGAACAAATTACAGTTGGGCAATTGACATAATTATTATAGCATTAAGACAGAACATCAAGTTTATTAATCATGTAGGCATGTTTTCCATATATAGTCATACGTGCTCGCAATGAGAAACTTGCATAACATCTTTTGTCCTACCAGCCGGTGGCAGCTGGGCCTCGAGGGAATCTACTGGTAATTAAGGTAATCCTTTTAATAGAGCACCGGAGCAAAGCATTAACACTTGGTGAAAACATGTGATCCTCATATATAAGCCATCCTCTCCAGTTATCCCAGTTGCTGTCACTCTGGGGCCCCGGGTTCCGGACATAGACATGTGCAAACAACTTGTAGGTACAATCTAAGCAATAATTATAGAGCTTAAATCTAAGATCATGCCACTCGTGCACTAGTGACAAGCATTAAACACAACAAGATTGCAGCAACAATAACTTGACAAACTTTATAGATAAACTGATCATAATGTAACAATTCATCGGATCCGAACAAACACAACACCGATTACATCAGATGGATCCCAATCATGTAAGGCAGCTCATGAGATCATTGTATTGAAGTACATGGGAGAGAGAATACCAACTAGCTACTGCTAGAACCCGTAGTCCATGGGGGAACTACTCACGGAGCATGATGGAGGCGGTGGCATCGATGGAGAAGGCTCCGGGGGTCGATCCTCGTCCCGGCAGGGTGCCGAAACAGGAACTTCTGACCCCCGAAACTAGGTTTCGCGATGGCGGCGGCACTTCGGGAGTCTTTCTGGATATGATAGATATATCTCGCACTAGTAGGAAAACCCTTATAGGCGGAGCTTAGTTCTGTGGCGCACCACTAAAAATGCGCCACAAAATATTATTTTGTGGCGCACCATTCTGGGTGCGCCACAGAAATAGCTTAATTTTTTGGCGCACTATGAAACGCTGCGCCACAAAAACTTGGTGGGGCCCACACCCTGTCACGCCCAACCATTGGTTTTACTTTTTCTACGGCGCACTGCACTTGGTGCGCCACAGAAATAATGTTTTCTGTGGCGCACTGGCCTCGGTGCGCCACAGAAATAACGTGTCCTATATCATGGCCGTACCCCTCCCTCGCCACAGAAGTTCCTCTCTCCCCTCTCCCCTCTCCCCGCGCCGCCGCCTTCCATGGCGAGCGCTGCCGTCGCCGTCGCTGCCGCCGCCGCCTTCCTCCGCGAGGGCCGGATGCCGCCACGCTCCACCCATCCCCGCCACCAGCAGCACAAGCCACTGCGGCGTGGAGGAGGAGGGGCCGGCGCGGCGTCAAGGTGGAGGAGCCGCCGCCGCGTCAAGGTGGAGGAGCCGCCGCGACCTCCACCCCTGCCGTCGTCGTCGGTGAGCTCCTCCACAACTCTCCAAATCGTCGGTGAGCTCCCTCCCCTCCCCTCCCTCTTCCTCCCCCGCGCGAGCACAACGTGCTCGACGAAATGCTCGCTCGGTTGGCTCTGGATGCATTGCTGCTAGGTTTATTCCTATTGTTGCTCTGGATGCATTGATGCTGTTGCTCTAGATGCATTGCCCCTAATCGTTGTTGTTGCTTGTTTACCATTAACTGGTGAACCATGCTACTGGTGAACCATGCATTGCCCCTAATCCTTGCATTGACTATGCCTCTCTGTACACCAGCTACTAGCAGTGACTATGCCTCTCTGTACTTGCTTACCATTAACTGGTGAACCATGCTAATGGTGAACCGTGCATTGCCCCTAATCCTTGTTGTTGCTTGTCTTAAGCAATAGAAATTGTCTATGCCTCTCTGTACTTGCTTACCATTAACTGGTGAGCTAGTGATGCTTATTGGAGTGTTCTATATCAGTGACACTTCTATGCTGCTACTACATATTGGTGTTGGTTATTGTCAACTTATATCACTTGCTATGCTCGTGTGGCTTCATCGGATCATATGTACCTGTTGTTTGTGGAGGTTTATTGCCACTTGTTATTGATGAACCATGTGATGGTAATGATTCAATTTAATTCAATTATGTTAATTTGATTTCCATCCTTTGTTGGAAATAAATCCATGTCTAAACCTGTACAAGGTAATGAAGACTTTCTCACTTGGTATGCTACTATGCTATTGTGGTATCCTTGTGAAGATTTACTTGATGGATTCTTGTGAGCTTATGGTATGCTACTATGCTTATAATGCTCTGATTAGTGGGGATGCTTACTGGATCATGTGCATATAGTTCATATAGTTCCCTAAAAAGAAAGAATGCTCCTTGGCCAGATGCTTGATGTCTTGGCTCAGCCAATGATGCAAAGGCTGAGGCAAAAACTTGGATAAGAACAGATACTAAAATGTGTGATTTAAATGGAATGCTTATGATGGTATACTAAAATAGAGATATCCACAGTAGGGGATCATGTAAATGAATGCCACTGTGGTATCCTTTGAAGAAAATGGGAAGTTTTTGATGGTTTAAAAGACTAGGTGATGCTAGGTTATTAAGTTGGTCGTCAAGGTTGGTTTTATCTCGGTTAACTTGGATAGGCTATGTGTTCTTGCTTACTTATGCATATCCATCTCTACTCGGATTGACTAGCTCGAGGCTTGGCCTCTCTTCTGCAGCATCACTTGGTTACTACCAAGTGATGAATAATCCCTTATGGTACCCCAGCTTTGTTTTGAACTCAACTGAGTAATGATAAATTTCTATTTCTTGTTGGCTTTGATGAAAATAGAGATATCCACAGTAGGGGATCATGTAAATGAATGCCACTGTGGTATCCTTTGAAGAAAAAGGACTGTTTCTGATGGTTTTAAAAGGCTAGGTGGTGCTAGGTGATTCAGTTGGCTACCAAGACTTGTCTCATCCGGTTAGTTGGGATATGCTATGTGTTGTTGCTTGTTTAGGCATATCTATCACTTACTGGATTTACTCGGTTCTTGATTGGCCTCTCTTTTGCCAGCATCACTTGGTCTATATACCAAGTGATGAATAATCCCTTTGGAGCATCTCGCTCCATGCATGCTATGTGTGTTTGAGCATCTTGACTTATGTCACCATGGTTGTCTGGTTTGTTGCTGTTTTTGTACTTGCCGATGATTAGATGGTTGGTCGATCACTCGTACACTCGGGGGTGGAGCAAGTGAGGCTTGGTGTGATGGCACAAATATCAACTTGTGCATCCTACCTGGCCTCACTTACTCCATCCCCGGATGTTAATATTTGTTTCGACCAACAAAGTATGAGGCATATGATATCTAGTTGAGATACCACTTGGCTCTTTCTTCCATTTTAGTGCCGATGATTAGAATGTTTGGTCACCTATACGCCGCAATATACTTTGTAGACGAGCCCCCTTTCCTCGGCCGCCGTTCCGTGAACGAGTCCTTGACGAGACAACAACGCCGACCCGCCTCTCCGGCGCAGCATCACTTTTCTTCTCTCGCCGTCCGATGCGTGAACGAGTCCTTAATGCCAAGACGGTGCCAGCCTCCCTAGCATCATACCGACCCTGTTGCCGCGCTTCAGGCCGTGTCTCACGCGCCCTGCACTCTTCGCCTTTTTGCCCGGTGAACGAATAGACTAATCGTTGGAATAAGGAAGCCGATGACGGCCGATCGCAATTTAATCTTGCGACCGGCCGTCATCGGTTTCCTTATTCCAACGATCATCCTATTGGTTCACCGGGCAAGAAGGCGAACGATGCGCAGGCGCGGGACACACGGCTTGAAGCGCGGCAACACGGCCCGGCATAATGCTAGGCAGGCCGGCACGGTCTTTGCATCAAGGACTCGTTCACTGGACAGCGAGGGACTGCCGTGGTTCTACGCCGGAGATGCAGATCGGCGTTGTTGTGTCGTCAAGCACCCGTTGACGGAACGCCGATCGGGAAAAGGGGGCCCTTCTGCAAAGTATACGGCGGTGTATGCTGCAACTATGGTTTCTGACCATAGTATTTGTGTTGACCAACAATGTATGAGGCACTTATTCCATTTTGTCATTCCATTTGCTTTGAGATTTTCAAAATGCCGATGATTAAAATGTTTGGTCACCGTACACTCGGGGGTGGCGTAAGTGAGCCTGGTAAGATAGCACAAATATCAATCTCTTGTGCATCCTACCTGACCTCACTTACACCATCCCTGAATGTTAATATTTGTGTTGACCAACAATGTATGAGGCACTTATTCCATTTTGTCATTCCATTTGCTTTGAGATTTTCAAAATGCCGATGATTAAAATGTTTGGTCACCGTACACTTGGGGGTGGCGTAAGTGAGTCTGGTAAGATAGCACAAATATCAATCTCTTGTGCATCGGACTTGGTCTCACTTACGCCATCCCTGAATGTTAATATTTGTGTTGACCAACAATGTATGAGGCACTTATTCCATTTTGTCATTCCATTTGCTTTGAGATTTTCAAAATGCCGATGATTAAAATGTTTGGTCACCGTACACTCGGGGGCGGCGTAAATGAGCCTGGTAAGATAGCACAAATATCAATCTCTTGTGCATCGGACTTGGTCTCACTTACACCGTCCCTGAATGTTATAATTTGTGTTGACCAACAATGTATGAGGCATTTATTCCATTTCTCTTGTGCATCGGACTTGTTGGTCTCACTTTCTTCCATTTTCATCATAGTAGGAACTGGATGAAGGACCCCGATGCAAGCGAGCCCGGTGGGTAGAGATGAGGGAGCAAAGGAGGAACCGGATGAAGACTACTTTGTATCTCGAAATTGTGAATTTTGTATGAATTAAGAGTTGTATGCAAAACATTTGACACTTGCCACTATATATGTAACTCGATCGGGATCTAAGTAATGTGATGATGATGTCTATGTTATATCTGTGCAATGTACATGATATTTATATTATATCTGAATGTTGCTTGTATATAACCCGTATATCTGTATATTGCTGTCTATAAACTGCATGTGTACAGCAGGCAGCACAAAATCGTGTATAATACAAGCAAATTCTGTGGCGCACTACAAACCAATTCTGTGGCGCACTCTTTTCTGTGGCGCACCTAAGAGCACGTGCGCAACAGATACGTTAATTCTGTGGCGCATGGGCCGGTGCGCCACAGAAAGCTTATTTTTGTGGCGAAGTTTCTGTGGCGCACCTCCCATGCGCCATAGAATCCATTTTTGGTGCGCCACTGATGAGGCTTTTCCTACTAGTGTCGGGTTTTCGCGTTGTGGGGGAATAAATAGGCAAAGGGGTGATGTCGGTGGAGTCCCGAGGTGGGCTCCCCACAGCCGGCGCGCCTGTGGGCCCGGCCGCGCCGCCCTATGCTGAGGAGGCCGTGGGCCTCCCCCGGGCTTGCCCTTCTGGATCCGTGTGTCCCTCGGAAAAATAGGAGGTTTGGCTTTTGTTTCGTCGAATTCCGAGAATATTGCCCGAACAGCTTTTCTGGAACCAAAAATAGCAGAAAACAGGAACTGGCACTGTGGCATCTTGTTAATAAGTTAGTCCCATAAAATGTATAATAATGATATATAATGCATATAAAACATGTGACAATGATACATGAAACAAGCATGAAACATCATAAATTATAGATACGTTGGAGACGTATCAGGGACGAAACCCTACTGGTGGCAGAGAGGTGGCGATAGGTGGCTTACCGACGTCTAGCGGGGTCGGCGAGGCGGGCGATCGACGGCGGAGATGACGGCGAGGCCTAGGGTGTTCGCAGCAGCACTTGAGGTGGCTAAAATCAACGACGGCTTCTGCTACGGGCTCCGGCAGTCATCGATGCAATTGGAGCTACTCCGGCGCTAATGTGGAGAGGGAGGTGGTCGAGGAGTCTCCGGAGGAAGAGGGGAGGCGACGGGTGTGCTGAGAGGATGAAGGGAAAGGCTCTATTTATAGGGTACGAGCGAGTCCGAGGTGCACGGCGAGGTCGAGCATGGCGAGGTCGAGCATGGCGACGTCGTCTGGAGATGCGAAGGGGCAAGGTGCGGGCCGCGTAAGCTTGCTGGCATCATGGCGGTCCTGGTGAGCATGATGGCATGGTAAAAGGAGGACGGAGGCGTGCGGGTGATGTCATTGTCCTCTCAGTACCGTGGCGGAGGTCATCAACGGGGGCATCGGCTACATCGCTAGCACAGGCAGGTGAGCATGTCTACGGTGTCGCCGACGTCGAGGAGATCGTGCAGGTGCAAGGAGAGAGAGGGGAGGACAGACGCGATGGGAGCCAGAGGTGTCCTGGCGCGTCTAGAGACGTGCCAGTGCACGCTCTGGCGCGCCTGGGCATGGTGACCACGGTGCGTTCTGGGTGTTGGCTTCTTCTCCTTGACCTAAGATCGTGTCTGGCAGGCTCAACATGGTGTGGAGAAGCTATGTGACATGGGCATAGGGAGAGGAGAGGACTAGGGGCAGGTGATGACATGGTGGTGAGCATGAGGTTGACATGGAGTGGCATGGGGATTCTTTGGGCATTTTTCTTTGTCTCTGAGGGTTTGTCATGCATGAGTGAGGTGAGACCAGTGGGTTTGGCAAGTTGAGAGGGACTAGAGAGAGCTAGAGCATGCATATTTGATTATTGCCAAAGTGTATGTGACATAGGCAAGGTCCTTGGCATGGCTTGTTGGGATGGTGACCATGCAATACTTGGTGAGGTCATTTAGAGGTACAAGCTACTGTAGATGAGCCAAAGAGAGAGAGGGTGAGAGGTACATAGTTGTTGGAATTGTGGTTGTACTCTAATTTTACTCTATGTACTCCACCTATATGACAAGCAAAGGTCTCCTTTGTTTTTGAAATTGGCCAAATTTCTACATAGGAGTGATATAAACAAAGTTTGGCAACCATTTGTGGTCTTGATTTGGGTTTTGGAAGTGGTTTGTGAAAATTCCAAAATTTGGGGCAATCTAGAATCTGTTTCAACATTGCCACTTTGCATCCTTATAATAATCAATAGAAAAGGAACTGGTCAAATTGGTCAACATCAAAAGTGTTCATATTGATGAGGTCTTGGATGAGGTGCAAAGAGTTGGGAGAGTTTGGTTTTGAAATCTCTTAATCCAGGGGCTCAAAGTGGATAAGATGTTAAAATTGTCACATGTGACCATTATCACATGTCACTTAGTTTTGATTTTTCTTTGATTTGATTTGGGGTTTCTTGATTCAAAAGTTATTGTTATTGGTTCATTGATGTTTCCCAACCATTGGCACAATTCAAAATGGCCTAGGTTGAAGATTTACAAAAATGGCCCTAGCCTCATATGTGTTGCTATTTTTATTCTACTTTTATTTATCTTGATCCAAAGATCATGGTTTTGGGTTCCTTTGATGTTGGTTGGTTTGATGGAGGGTTTAATCATTTGGGTAAAGTAAATAGGGCATAGGCCATTATTAGAGAAATGGCCATAAGCCCAAATATGCCTCACCCTTTTATTTTATTTTCTTTTTATTTGTTTCTCTTTGGTTTTGAGAAAGGGTAGTGTTTAGGGTTTTGAGAGATGTTCCCACTTCAACAAACTAACATGGCAAAGCTCACTACATACTTGTATGAGCACTATGCGCATCAAGTGTTTTAAATAAAGTTTTTGTTGGCTCCAATTTTTGGAAAAAGGGAAATTCATTTTCTCTTTGTTTTTTTTTAAAATTTGGGATGTTACAAACCCTCCCCCCTTAAACAAATCTCGTCCCGAGATTTTAAGAAAAGTTAGGTTCCTAAGAGAGATTGGGCAATGGGGTTAACAGGAAACATACTTCGCATGGCATGGGGTGCTTCCTGAGCTTCGGTGGCACTCATGTGGTAGAGACGGCCATTGCGGTTGTTCGGGTTCCTTCTCGCTGCAAAGCGGCGCTGTTGCTGGGCAGGTGCAACGGTATTGGGGACAGTCTTTGCTAACCTTTTGGGACACTCATTGGAGTAGTGACCCACAATTCCACATTCGTAACAAGTTACTGTTGACTTGTCCTTGGGGGTGATGGGAACAGCGTTGCTTCCAGTCCTTGGGGCAGTATTGGGGTTGTTATTGTTACCACTTAGGTGGTTGTTGTTGTTGTTGTGGTTGTTGTTGTTGTTGCTGTGGTTGTTGGTGTTGTTGCCTCCGGGCTTCGGGGGTCCTCCATGGTTGTTGGTGTAGTTTGGGAGGTATGTCCGAGCAGGTGACTTGTTGTGTCTTGGGGCAAATCCTCCCGTTGAATTGTTGCGGTACTTTTGTGTATGGCTGGGTCCATTCTGGTTCATCATCCTGCGCTTGCGGTTCTCGTTAGCTTGATGCAGCTTCCCTTCCATCTGTATGGCGGAGTCCACCAGGGCTTCGAGGTCAGCAAACGGGATGTTCACTAACACAGTTTGCATCTCATCGTGCAGTCCATTCAGAAATCTCTCCTTCCTCTTCTCGTTGGTGTCGGTTTCGTCCGGGGCATGCCTTGACAGAGTGAGGAATCTGTCGCGGTATTCCACCACGGACATTCTACCTTGCTGGAGTTCCTGGAAATCATCTCTCATCTTCTTGATCAGTCCTTGGGGCACATGGTACTTGCTGAATTTGAGCTTGAAGTCTCCCCAGGTCATCATTTGTCCCGCATTCATTGCGCGGGCACTTGTTCACCAGGCTCTGGCAGGTCCTGACAAGTAGTGGGTGGCAAACAGTACTTTCTCTGCGGCTTCTACTCCCGCAACTTCTAAGTTGTTCTCCATTTTTTGGAGCCAGTCATCAGCATCTAGTGGCTCTTCAGTCTTGCTGAACATTGGAGGGTTGGTGTTCTGAATGTTTTTCAGCTTCGATCCAGGGTGAGCATGGTTTCCATATCCTTGATTGTTCTGGGCTATCTGCTGCAGTGCGACAATATTGGCTTGTCGTTCAGCTCTCTCGGCTTCTCGATCCGCCATCATCATCTGCAGCATCTACATCATTGTATCTTGGTTGGTGCTGCGGGTTGGTGGGGCCATCTGAATATTGAGGTAGATCATGAGATAAGAGGGAAATTTCTATGGTTTGTTTGGTTTAATTTTGAAAAGTTCAAAACTTGAAAACTTGAGTAGTGTTGAGGGGGTAAAAACCAACAACACTTTTTCATTCATACCAAACATCACACATTACAAATCTAACACACCGTTGGTTTGAAGAACCATTCATTCGCTCTACGATACAAGGGGACAGATACAAACTCACACCTACGTAAGTGCTCTAGTGATACTACTCTTCATTCGTAAGGGTGGTTTCTTCATCTTCATGGGGTAGTGTGCTTAGCGACCGGCGCGGGCGTTGTCCAACTCCTTGCGGGTCTTGTGCAGCAGGAAGTCCAGGCATGCGACATAGTAGTTCATCTCCGGGTGCGGTGGCATGGTTATTGGCCTTCCCATGAGATCATGTCTTGGGTAGTAAATAAAGCGAGTGTTCTTGATCTTGTTCTCATTTTGTCCACACAGACGGGCAATTGCTTCCTGCATGGCTTTGGCTATTCCATCCTTCCAAGAGTTCCCTGTTACAGAAAACCATATGGTTTCCCATACTGGGGCTCCTAGCTTTCCTCTTAGATCTGCAGTAACTTCCCACCGAGGTTGTCTTCCCGATGGATTGTTGAGTGGCACTCCCAAGAACTCGGGATACGGGCGTCCTAAATATTCAACTAGTTGATTTAAATCCTTCTCAAACATTAGGTCTCCTCCGTGGCCAAGCTGATAGGACTCACATTTGTACTCCATCTGTGAGCAATTAGGATGAGTAAGTTAGAGAAGTGATCAAGTGTGCAAAATTTTATGTAGAATTACAAGGAAAAGTAGAGCATGGATTTCTCATTTTGAAAAGATCTCAAGGATAAGAGTGAGAATAAGTTTTCATAAATATTCACTTCATTGACTTTGAAACTAAGTTTTTCAGACATCCATTCTAACTAGGGTCTCCTAAGGTCAAACAATGGCTCTGATACCAACTTGTCAACACCCGGATTAAATTGAAGTCCAGATGCCTACTATGCCATACATCGCAATCCCAGGAATATTTTTTTTGCGAGACATAATAGATTGATATCACAGAACATCATTCAATACAAACCATAATAGTCTTACATGAAAGGATCACATGATCCAGTCTTAATACAACATAGTGGATCTAAGGATCCAATTACAAAACACATAGCAGGAGCGAAGTAGCGGTTGCGGTCCATCTGTTCCACAGGCAACTGTTGACGTCAGGAGCAGTCCTAGTTAACATAGACGTCTTGCTGTCCATCTTCATGGTACTGGTTATCCTCTTCATAGTCTGGCCATTTGAATAGCCAGGGACAAATCCATGAGTACTTTAAAGTACTCGCAAACTAATACTAGTGTATGCACTATCAATTTTAGTAAAGGGGTGCTAAGCTTCTAGGTTCATTTGCATCAAGCCAATTTTATTTCATAAGCACTTTAGTAATAAAAGACTCTTCAATTTGCCTAACTTACTCAAGTGGGAACATTAGTGTCATTTCCACAACTCTGTTGTGATTCAAATCAAATTCACCTTTCAAGTTCAAGTCACAAGTCACCCTTCACATGTCACATTTTGAAATTAGTCTGATGACGGAACAGTATGGCCTTTCCAATCGTACATAACCTTGGACAGGACTATTCGAATAGTTTTACGCTCTGCAGAGGTCGCACACTTTTGCCACAACATTTGCAATAATCCGTCACGGTTAACTGACCCTGATTTATCACACTCCATGTGCGGACTACCAACCATAACCTTTCACTTACATAACCTAGTATATGCACCTCTCCCCATGAGCTTGGCCTCCCAGTGAAGACAAACCGTCAGCCTGGGAACTGCACAGGGCTTGGGCCGGACATTCACCTCATTTCACGTCATTTCACATCATTTCACTTTGAACGGAGGCAGCCTCGGCATAACCCCTATGACGCTTGTTTAGAGGGAACTCATACTAAAACACATAAATTTCCAGTTTAGCCCTTACCCATAATTAGGTATTGTGGGGGTACTTGTAAAATTGGAATGGTATCGCATCAGAACCCAACCATCATTTTTTCTAAAGTTCACCATTTCATTCAAGTCACCTTCACCTTCAAAATCTTTCAATATAATGACTCATCATTCCAAGGTTTTCAAAATCCAAGGTTCACATGTTCCCAGCTAGAGTAGTCAAATTTAATTTTAGGTCTAGCAACTAGTCATGAGGGGTGCTAACTAGCTTGTAGCTTTCTAGGCTAACTTTGATGTTCTTACACTACTCCTTATCTAGACTCAAGTTAACTATAAAAGTAAGACTTGGAAATTCAAGTAAAAGCTTTGAGAGGTAAAAACTGGGACTTGAAAAGTAAAACACAAGGTAGTATGGTATTAGTGCCTTGCTCAAGTGGAGCTTGCACTAGGGTAACTTGCAAGAGTATAGCTTGCCTTGATTGGTGCAGTTGTCAAAGTGTTCTTCTTCTTCCTCGTAGAAGACCTCCTCCTCGTACTCCTCGGTACTAGCATCTAAAAACGGACATGAGGTAACAATCACCAAAAAAAGCTTAAGAGCTAGACTAAGCACACAAATGGTTCGCACAAGCTATTCTAGCATCAAAAACTTATTTAACATGGTTGTTGACTTTTTATTTTCTTTTGAAGAAAAATAATTTCCTCTCATTGAAATAATTATTAGGGTTGCTATTTATATTCTTTGAGAATTAATTTCCTCTCATTGAATCTTGTTAAGATTTAATCTCCTCAAATAATAAGGTATGAACACATGTTGACCAAGGTCAACACTTCATATTTATCATTTGGGAAAATGATTTAAATGAGGTATTACACCTCATGCAATTTAAACACTACTATTGCAGCAATTTAATATCTCAAAGTAATCAAGTATGAGGTGCTATAGCTAAGATCATTTCCTCATATTGAATCACTTGAGACAAAGATTTAAATGAGAGGAAACCTCTCATACCATTTAACATTTTATTTTGGGTAATTTAAAAGGATTAGAGATGGCCACATAGCCATTATTTTGCTCTAGCCCAAGATCATAAGAAGCAACCATGTTATATTTTTTACATAATCAAATAGACAATATGAAATGTGATTTATGAGAGTTGGAATCAACTCAAAATCATTTATGGTTGAATTTTAATAATTGTTTGAATTTGAAAAAGGCTCTGCCTTGTTAGTTTTGCTACTTTAATTCTACAACAAATCTAGAGTTGTAACCAGTGGGGTTGGATAGATAATTTAACAAGCTTTCCAAAGATATAAAGTTTACCAAAATTGGCTCACTAGATTTGAAGTTATTTAAATTTGAACTTGGCATCAGTAAGGAATTGAGTTGAATTGAATTAAATCGAATTCAAATGAGTGGGCCTAGGCGGGAAAGAAACTGGGCCAGGAGAGAGAAAAAGAGCTGGGCCGGCCTAGCTACGCGTCCAGCGCGAGTAGGCCGCCTGAGAAGGTGGGCTCCGCAGGTTAATGACCCTTTAAACCCGAAGCGGTATGCTTCACTACGGGTCGTAGGATTAGAGGAGGATCGGATGGTCGAGGATCGTCGCCTTGCTCGACAAAGCTCGCCGGGGATGAAACCCTACCGGCGGCAGAGAGGTGGCGATAGGTGGCTTACCGGCGTCTAGCGGGGTCGGCGAGGCGGACGATCGACGGCGGAGAAAACGGCGAGGCCGAGGGTGTTCGCAGCAGCACTTGAGGTGGCCGAAATCGACGGCGGCTTCTGCTACGGGCTCCGGTGGTCGTCGATGCAATTGGAGCTACTCCGGCGCTAATGTGGAGAGGGAGGTGGCGGAGGAGTCTCAGGAGGAGGAGGGGAGGCGACGGGTGTGCTGAGAGGATGAAGGGAAAGGCTCTATTTATAGGGGGCGAGCGAGTCCGAGGCGCACGGCGAGGTCGAGCATGGCGACGTCGTCTAGAGCTGCGAAGGGGCAAGGTGCGGGGCTCGTAAGCTTGCTGGCCTCATGGCGGTCCTGGTGAGCGTGATGTCATGGTAAAAGGAGGACGAAGGCGTGCGGGTGACGTCATTGTCCTCTCAGTACCGTGGCAGAGGTCATCGTCGGGGGCGTCGGCTACAGCGCTAGCGCGGGCAGGTGGGCATGTCTGCGGTGTCGCTGACGTCGAGGAGATCGTGCATGTGCAAGGAGAGAGGGAGGGGAGGACAGACGCGACGGGAGCAAGAGGTGTCTTGGCGCATCCAGAGACGTGCCAGTGCACGCTCTGGCGCGCCTGGGCATGGTGACCACGCTGCGTTCTGGGTGTTGGCTTCTTCTCCTTGACCTAAGATCGTGTCTGGCAGGCTCAGCATGGTGTGGAGAAGCTATGTGGCATGGGCAGAGGGAGAGGAGAGGACTAGGGGCAGGTGATGACATGGTGGTGAGCATGAGGTTGACATGGAGTGGCATGGGGATGCTTTGTGCATTTTTCTTTGTCCTTGAGGGTTTGTCATGCATGAGTGAGGTGAGACCGGTGGGTTTGGCAAGGTGAGAGGGACTAGAGAGAGCTAGAGCATGCATATTTGATTATTGCCAAAGTGTATGTGACATAGGCAAGGTCCTTGGCATGGCTTGTTGGGATGGTGAGCATGCAACACTAGGTGAGGTCATTTAGAGGTACAAGCTACTGTAGAGAGGGTGAGAGGTACATAGTTGTTGGAATAGTGGTTGTACCCTAATTTTACTCTATGTACTCCACCTATATGACAAGCAAAGTTCTCCTTTGTTTTTGAATTTGGCCAGATTTCTACATAGGAGTGATCTAAACAAAGTTTGGCAACCATTTGTGGTCTTGATTTGGGTTTTGGAAGTGGTTTGTGAAAATTCCAAAATTTGGGGCAATCTAGAATCTGTTTCAACATTGCCACTTTCCATCCTTATAATAATCAATAGAAAAGGAACTGGTCAAAGTGGTCAACATCAAAAGTGTTCATCTTGATGAGGTCTTGGATGAGGTGCAAAGATTTGAGAGAGTTTGGTTTAGAAATCTCTTAATCCAAGGGCTCAAAGTGGGTAAGATGTTAAAATTGTCACATGTGATCATTATCACATGTCACTTAGTTTTGATTTTCCTTTGATTCAATTTGGGGTTTCTTGATTCAAAAGTGATCGTTATTGGTTCATTGATGTTTCCCAACCATTGGTACAATTCAAAATGGCCTAGGTTGAAGATTTACAAGAATGGCCCTAGCCTCATATGTGTTGCTATTTTTATTCTACTTTTATTTCTCTTGATCCAAAGATCATGGTTTTGGGTTCCTTTGATGTTGGTTGGGTTGATGGAGGGTTTCATCATTTGGGTAAAGTAAATAGGGCATAGGCCGTTATTAGAGAAATGGCCATAAGCCCAAATATGTCTGACCCTTTTATTTTATTTTCTTTTTATTTGTTTCTCTTTGGTTTTGAGAAAGGGTAGTGTTTAGGGTTTTGAGAGATGTTCCCACTTCAACAAACTAACATGGCAAAGCTCACTACATACTTGTATGAGCACTATGCACATCAAGTGTTTTAAATAAAGTTTTTGTTGGCTCCAATTTTTGGAAAAAGGGAAATTCATTTTCTCTTTGTTTTTTTTTTTAATTTGGGATGTTACACGACTACATCGAGGCGCTCGCGTACCATAACGAGGAGGTGAAGGACGACATCGACGATTACGTCGCGACCGTCTTCCACGAATGGCAGCAGGCCATGGCGGAGGGCCGCAATTTCTTGTTCCCGGAGAACATGATGAACGATGAGATGGCGAAGCTCGGCGTCCTCGTCTCCGAGAACGACGCGCCTGTGCAGCCGCCGCTGCCCCGCTACGCCACCGGCGTCATGCCGCTGGGCCTGTCGGAGGATGAAGCTCTTCGACGGGCGCTACAGGACTCGGCGGCGCCACAACCGCCGCCGTACTACCCCTGGGCTCCTCCTCCACAGCCGCAACCCTAGGCGCCTCCTCCACCGCCGCCACAGCCGTATCCCTGGGCGCCTCCACCACCGCCACAGCCGCAGCCCTGGGCGCCTCCACCTCCAGGACCGCCGGCGCACTCGGCGTACGCTCCCCCTGATGGCAACTGGCCGTGGACGATACCGGAGCTCATTGTGCTCGACAGCGACGAGGAGCAGCAGTAGGTGTTAGGTTCTTTTTTCATGTTTTAACTATGTAAATTATGTTTCATGTTTAAAAAATGATTCGGCCAAAAATGCGTCGTGCCGCTGGAGCCACCCCGACGCAAACGAACGTGCGATCGATTTCAACCATTTCGACCGACGCAAACGAATGCACGCGGATGTTAAAATAGTGTCTAGCACGCGCGGACGCGTGCTGGAACAGGAAGTACATGACTGCCGGAACAATCATGGAATGACGGCACGGCAGCCCCGCCGCCGGCCGTACTAGTACTGAGCAGCTGAGCCCGAAATAGTGCGTCAAGTGATGGAACCGGTGATACATTACACGGCCTGCGTCAGCCGGTGCTACCTGGCCCCGCTCGCGGGCCTACGAGTAGCATGCCGATTCGGCGCTGGACGGTACAGAGGGAATTGCAGTTTGCACCAGGTAGTGTTCCGGGCGTTGTAAAGACCACCAGGTCGACCTCTTTTTTGCAAGATGCACCAGGTCTTGTACTAATCTGTTGCATTTTAGTCTAGTACTAATCGTTAGCAGCAAAAAAAAAATGGTGCTCCCAGCAATCAGGTCGGCTCAAGTGCATGACGATTTGAGCATTTTCATCCTTTGTTAGAGCATCTCCAATAGACGCAGCAAAGCCACGGGCTAAAAAAATCGCCAGTTTACACGCAAGGACCCCAGTGGACGCGCGAAAAAGAGGCGCGCGCTAAAACCTTTACAGCGCTCGCGCTGTTGCGCTATCCCGCGCGGGAAACATGCCGCTTCGACTGGCGCGCGTGCTATAAACGCCACGCGCGCGCACACGCCAACCATTCGGAAAGTTCAGTCGCTCCGTGTGTCGCTTCGCCTCTGCCTTCCCTCGTCCCGCCGCTCTACCTCCCACGCCACCGCTCCGTCGCCGACGACAGGATGCCTCCCCGCCGCCGCTCCGCCTCCGGCAACCGTGGTGTTCGCGCGCGGCCAAGTGGCCGCTTCGACGCCGAGATTCGCTCCGAAGAGGAGCGCATCCACCTGGGCACCTTCGACACGGCGCACAAGGCGGCGCGCGCCTACGACGCCGTCGCCTGGCGCCTCGGCCGCTCCCGCCGCACAATGAACTTCCACGATGTGTGGACGCGGGAGCAGGCGGAGGAGCTCGCGCCGCCGTCGCCGACCGTCACACGCGAGCAGCAGCGGCGCCAGCGCGAGCTCGAGCAGCGGCTTCTCATCGCGGAGCGCGACGAGCGCCTCCGCCTAGAGTGGGCGCGGCAATTCAAGGAGGACGTCGCCGCGATGGAGGCGTTCTACGCGCCAAATGAGGAGCAGAAGACGGCGGCGGCAAAGAAGAAGGCGGGCCGCGAGAAGCGCCGGGCGGAGTCGGCGGCGAGGAAGGCGGCGAGGGCGGAGAAGGCGGCGAGGAGGGCGGAGGAGAAGAAAAACAGCGCCGGGCCGTCGACGATCGTCCTCTCCTCCTCCTCCTCCTCCTCCTCCTCCTCCTCCTTCGAGTGGACGTCTACTCCGGTGTCCAACACTACTCCGGCGTCCGAGAGCACCCACTCGTTGGTTTTCGATTGGAACTCAGAGTAGATTTTAGGGTAGTTTTAAATAAAATGTCGCCGTACCGTCGAATTTTTAATATATTTTGTATTTTTAGT
This sequence comes from Lolium rigidum, assembly GCF_022539505.1. NCBI lineage: Eukaryota > Viridiplantae > Streptophyta > Magnoliopsida > Poales > Poaceae > Lolium > Lolium rigidum. The sequence goes on from NC_061513.1 coordinate 131,096,724, forward strand.
TACTTTTTCGTGTTTTGTTTCGAACCAAAAACGATTAAAATAGTCGATCGAGCCACGCCGCGCGCTGCATAATGGCGCGCCCGGTGGAGGAGCACTTTTACTACCCGCGCACGCGCTGCAAAATAGAGCATTCGGCGGGGCAAATTTCCGCCCAGCGCACGCTATCAGTTTACAGCGCGGCGAAAACAATCGATGTTTAGCGCGCCGGAATATAGTGTGCCTGTTGGAGATGCTCTTACAAACAAACCTGAAGAAAAGTATTTTAGAAAATTTTGGCATGATATCTCCTTATAAAAAAACCAACTTGAACATTTTATATCGACGCTGGCTGTGGGGGACCTGCTGCTAATAAGGGTATCAACGCAAGGCAAAGCAAAATTTAAACTAGAATGCAACAGATTAGTACAAGACCTGGTGGATGTTGCAAAAAAGACGTAGACCTGGTGGTCTTTGCAACCCTTGGAACAGGACCTGGTGCAAACTGCAATTCCCTCGACGGTACAGGTTTCACCCGGGGCGGCGGTGTCTTGGCTGGCCGGTCGGCGGTGACCGCGCGCGTATATCCCCCGATCCTTATCGTGAAAGCGGCGGCAGGTACGGCTTCCTTTTTATTTCTCTCTTTCGCTACCAGGCGTAGGTCCACGCCGTCGCTCGCGTTTCCGCTCTCCATTGGAGGCTCCCTTCTTGCTGCGCCATTAATTTAGTGCAGGAGTACGCGCGAGACGGTGGTGTATGCTGACGGCTGACGCCGACGCCGCTCGTGTCGACCCGGCCCGCGGCTGGAAACCTCTTCTTCGCCTGTTTCGTGGCCGACGACCCAACGCGATCCGCGTCGAGTCGACCTGGGTTGCAATTGTTTTCGGAACTGAGTCAACCACACGCATAGCCCAAATCTCTGGTTTGGCTGCCCAAGGAAAATCATCATTTTGCCGGGTTTACTTTGCTTTGCCGTGCTATCGCAGGCTAATGACCCGGTCACCTGTCCTTTGCGGCGTGCTAAATTAGTCAGCGCATCTCCACCGGCAGCCCAATACCGTCTTCAACCACCGGCGGAACCAAGAATTGAGCTGAGCCGGTCGAACAAAAATACTAGTCAAAAGAATTTGAACAGAAAAAAGCAAGTGTATTTAAAAAAATAGATGGTCAAGAAAGATTCAATATTCATAGTTCATCCATTCCAATACCATGTCAGTGATCTGTTCGAGGGTACCGTTCCCGGATATCCATTTTCGAGTATGTAGGATCTGCTAGAGTTGCTCTTACCGTAAGAGTGCCATTTGTTCCATGCACGGAATCTCCCGTGCAGGAAATCACCAGGTTTCATTGTCTGCCAATAAGTTTTAGATTCTTGAAACTTAATGAAATTGAATGATATTTTCCTGCACATATGTCAAAGCATCAAACAGTATAAATCGAATGGCACAAACATGCACGGATGTCCCGTGCATGGGATAATGACATTTCTCCTCTTAGAGCACCTAGCACCTCTAACTGAGCCCGTAAATAACCGTAAACGGAATAATAACCGCTAGTTTATGGGTTTGATACGTCAAGCGACACAGATCAGTTATCGTAAACGAGCCAAAACTGAAAAAAAGTTTTCAGGTTGAGACCGAAAATCCAACTCGATCTGTATTTGTAGGGGTCCAACGAGCGAACCGAATGCTGCACGAACACAACCCCAATTTGCGCACGACGGAAATTCCAACTCCTCCCAACCACCATCGCCGTCGCGATCTGTGCGCCCTCACCGTTCTCTGCGCCGCCGTCGCCTGATCTCGACGGCATGAGTCTCGAATCGACCCCGCCAGCTGCCGGAGCTAGCTCGCAGCCCCCGCCACCCTCTCTCGTGGCCGCCGGAGCTCCCGCCACCCCTGCTATCCCCGCTGACGTCATGAACCTGGTCCCGTCCACGGGCTTCCTAGGAACGCACGTGGTCCCGCAAGCAGGTGTTGCAGCCACCGGTGTTGTCCCAGCGGTCCCCCTCCAGGCCAAAGGGGCCACCACAGCCAAGCTGACGACGGCTCCGAGGACATCCCGCGCCAAATCAAAGTCTTTGGCGCCGAAGAGGAAGAAGTCGAAGACCACGACGAGCCCTGGCGGCCCGGCCCCGCTCCCAGACCTGTCACCGCCGGCAGGTGCAAATGCGAACGATTCCCACCACGTGATCAACGACCTCGGGTGAACAAGGTAAAAGAAAATTCCAAGTCCAACTCGATTTAATTTGTGAGCAGAAATTGAGTCTGATTATTGGTAGGAACGACAACCCCTCGTACATGGAGATGTTGGAGGAGGTTGACATTGCCGTTCCTCCACTCGCTCCATTCGACGTTGGGGTGGACGGAGATGGGGATGAAGACTCCGGTGAATTCTCCTGGCGGCACAACCATCAACGAATATGTGAGTGAATTTGATCAATTTGTGTTTGGGTTGGTGACTACACCTAGAAAATTTCATCTTTGTTTTACAAATGTAGGACCGTATTGCCGATACTAGGTATAGAGACATGACCGACATCAAGGGCAAGAGCTTCACAATGAGACATTGCTTTGATGTGGTCCAACACCTTCCCAAGTGGCAACCGAGGGATGAAGAAACTGCACCAAAGAAGGCTGCAATGGTGCAGCTAGAAGACACTGTGGATGAGAAAGAGGGCTGAAACAATGACAAGCCCGATGGAAACAAGAAGGCCAAAGAGAGGTTGAAGCTTGAGGAGGAGGCATCATTGTTGAGGGACAAATTCGATAAAACGATGAAGTCGAAGGAGGTAATAGCGGCAAAGACTTTTGAGATAAAGCTTGTCATTACCGTGAATAAGAAAGAGGTGAAGCTTGCAGAGATTGAAGCCATCCAAGAGAAAGCAAGAAACACGGCTAAGTTGGAGAAGATGAAGATTAATGTGAAGAAAACCAAAGCATTTAAGTAGCTATTGACCGAATAGAGGGAGATCATGATGATGTCCACAAAGGATATGAATGAGCAACAAATAGAGTTGTGAAAGAAAGCTACGGCGGAGATCATGGAGAGACGAAGACTAGCTCATGAAGAGGCAAGTGGTGGTGCATCAGCTACGCATGGAGGTGGTGGTGGTGATGAAGGTGATGACGGTCCTATCTCTGTTTGATGCAGGTGGTGAGAGTAGATGGTGAGGAGATGCATCAACTTTTTGCTATAAACTATGCAAGATTTGCTATGATTGTGTCGTGGCGATTTGATGTAAAACCATGAACTATGTATCACTTGTTTGTATTTAGTAGTTTGATATGCCGATTCTGTTTTACAGTTTTAGATTACAGCCGCTTTTTTTCTGCTATAAATACGAGTTCGGTGAACTAAACTCGCACTTTTTAGTTCGCGTGTTTAAGTGACTGTGTTACAGATGCTTTTACCGTAGTAAATTTTAACATGAATTCTTTGTGATTGAAAGGAAGCGCAAAGCACACGTGCTGCTTTTCCCCCAAACACGCATGGAAATTCAGTGAGATCACATTTATCAGAACAGGTCCAGCACAAAGTAGAAACTGAAGAGGATTTATCAGAAAATGGGACATGAAAGTACGTGGAAAACGAAACTTTTCTATTCCGTTGATTCGATTACAGGGTATCTCAAATGATAGCACATCCCTGTCTGGGTTCGAACAGACTTTGTTCTGACGATCAGTGGAACGATCGTCGGGTAGGATATCTCCACCGAAAGGCGGCCCTTCCTCTGCGTCCAGTTGTTCGTCACTTGAAAGGCCACTGACGACAGCTACGCCTTCAGCTGGCATCGCCGCGCACCCGAATACTTTGCTTGGCGCTCTGCTCGCCACATCAGCCGGCTCCTTGGTCGCTGGCGAATCGCGAGGCTCATGGGACTGCTCGCCGCCGAGCACGTCGATCCAGCCTTCGCCGGAGTCCCAGTCCGGCAGGGCCGAGGCGGAGCACGCCAAGGCCTTGATCCTCTCGGCCGCGTTCCCCGAAATCTCGTCCTCATCCTCATTGCCTTCCTCGTCGGACTCCAATTCCCAGAATGCAGCGTCCAGTATGCTCTTGGGAGACACCCACCTAGCCTTTTTGGACTCTCCTTGTAATGCGAGGAACGGATGCTCCAGGAGCTCCGCCGCCGTGCACCGATCGCGGGCGTCTCTCGCGAAGCAGATGGCAAGGAAATTCTTCGCCTCAGGCGAGAGCCACGCCGGCACCTCGGGTACGGCGTCCGTGTATCCGATCCGGTGGACGGCGGCGAGGACGTTGTCGATGTCGCTCCACGGGGCGCGGCCGGTGGCCATCTCAACGACCGAGCAGCCGAGGGCCCAAACGTCGGCGGCTGGCCCCTGCTCCTCCCCGCGGGCCACCTCCGGCGCCATGAACGCTGGCGTGCCCCCGGTAGGCCGATCAGAGTCGACCATCCTCGCGCACCCGAAGTCGGCGAGCTTGGCGCGCCCGTCGGCGCCGATCACAATGTTTCTTGACTTAATGTCCCCGTGCACGAGAGATTGGCCGTGGATGTACGCCAGCCCGCGGAGCACGTCTGCGGTGTACGCCCGTATTGCTTGCTCCCCGAGGCGGCCTCCGTTCCTCGCGACCTCGTCGGCGAGCGAGCCGCCGGGGGCGAGCTCGAGGAAGAGGTGGTACGAGCCGTCGTCGCGGTGGGCGCCGCCGAGGCAGCGCACGACGTTGGGCGAGCAGAGCCCGGACAGAATCCCCTGCTCCCGGCTCAGCGGCGCCGCGTCCGCCGCCGCGGCGGACTTGACCGCGAACAGCTCCCCAGAGGCGCCGTCGGCCGCCAGCGACACAACGGCCCCCGACGCGCCGCAGCCGAGCGTGCGCAGCCGCGTCCATTGCCCGCTCACGGTGATCGCCATTCTCCAAACTATTTGCTTGTCTGTGTGGTTGCTTGCTACTAGCTCTAGGATGGAATGATGGATGCGGAGGTGGTTTGAACTGGTGTGATCTTGCTGTTACGCGCGTTTATATATCCAAGGAGGATGGGAAGGGGGAAGGAGAAGACGACTTGGAGCTAATTGGATGAGCGGAATAAGATTATGGGGAAGGTGTTTGGTGTGTGTCAAAGCTCAACTTGGAGAGGCAGGAAGAAAGCGTGGGTTGTGCGTTGCTGCGTTGTGGCCACGCGCGGCAATTGGATGCTGCGTTTGTGGGTGGGAACGCGCGGCTCGTGCGGAGGTCCATCAACGAGCGGCGCCCGCCCGCGCCCGGGCATACCTCCTCGCCTCACGCTGCACATCACATGCCGCCGTCATATGCATCTCCTCTCCTCGCCACCAATGGCACTTGGCACCGCCGCATGCATCCCACCGTTAGAGCATATTTTTCGACAAAAAAACATATATTAGTATCATGAAGATATAAATTATACCCAGCATTTGCAACAACGTTTTTCCCTAGCGGTATACGGATGCACACAATCTAAAATCAAAGCCTACAAAAGAGAACGGTGCACAAGTGCCGTCATCGTGCGATCAAAGATCTCAGGTTTGCCAAACGGTCAGAGAAAAACATGGGTGCGCAGACCGAATCCCACCCCAATCTATCAATCTCTAGGCATGAATCGCCCGGTGGGGTTCACCGGTGGTGCCTTCCGAAACACGACACCAAGGGCGGAGCTTGGACAGTCTCCATGTGGGTGTGTGTGTGTGTGTGTGGGGGGGGGGGGGGGGGGGCAGATGGGCATATAAGATAAAAAAATTCTATGTTTTGGCCCAACATTGGGGAGGCGGGCAAATGGGCCAATTTTCCTTGAATCCTTCAAGAAATGTTCATGGGCTGGGGGGCGATGCCGCCTCCCTATAAGACAAAATTTCAATGTTTTGGGCCAACGTTGGGGGAGGCGGGCAAATGGGCCAATTTTCCTTGAATCCTTCAACAAATGTTCATGGGCTGGGGGGCGATGCCTCCCCCCCTCCCCCGACTCCTTCATAGCTACGGCAGTGCACGACACTTCAGGTAGGTTGTGGGGACAAGCATCCGACAGATCATCATCTTGGTGCAAGTAGGAACCCTAGTATCGCCACCTTTATTTAAGACGAGCTACTAGTCCCCACAACAATCCCGTTGGATCTATCGCTTCGAACCTCACCGACCAGGCCAGTCGAGGAAGAAGACTGCGGAACATGGGCGATCTTATATCTATTAGACCTCTTATATATGTGCTCTTTGAAGCACATAAAAAGGACATGGTAAACACGATTATTCTATTTTCCTGTTTGCTTTTATAGAATCTGCTCGGCCACTCGTGAGACCTTAAAACATACTTTTCAACATTTCAACACAACACATACGTATGATCCAAATTACAAATATAACCACAATATAAACTTAAATATAAATGTTTGAATCATCACGTGATGCAAGAATAATCCAAATTATGTTCAAATTCAAATAACTAAATAAATAATAAATGGTCAGAAATGCAAATAATGGTTCACATCACACGCGAATGAATATGAAACCAAATGAGTATAACTGATAAACTATTTGTGATGCAACTGCTAGTGGTGCTCAATGAGATCAAGCTAAAGCTGAGTGTACGTGCAAGAGTCTTCAATCTCCCGGTATGTCTCAAGCAATGCTTCGATATGATTATGATTTCTCATTTGCTTCACACAACTAGCAGCATTGTCATAAAAGAACTCTAAGTTCAAAGCCCTCTCATTCTCAATGATTATATTGCGAAGAATCACACAAGCCATCATGATATCGTTCAGGATTTTTTTTATCCCAAAAGCGAACAAGAACTCGAACAATTGCAAACCTAGATTGTAAAACACCAAAAAGTCTCGCGGTGTCTTTTCGGCATGGCCTTTTGTGCCCTGGAAAATTCATACTGCTTTCTATTTGCTGGTTTCCGAGATGGTTTTTGACCATGGAGAATATACGTTGTCGGCAAGATAGTAACCCCTTATGTAATAATGCATATTGATGATATAGCTCCACGAGAAACGTCACCACTAGCTAAGGGGGCAAATAGATGAGTCTATGCAACACATTAATATAATTGAGGGAACCGGTAACCAAAATAAACAATGCCAAATTCACAAATCCTTGGACGCAACCATGTCAAGCGCAAGTGTTCGATCACACTCTTTTTGTAGTACTGCCCCTGACATGCCTTTGGGAATTTTTTCCACGTCCAATGCTTACACTCAATACTTCCAAGTATGCCCAGCCAACATCGTTTCTTATTCATCGTCATCAACCTCTCTGTATCCTATGTCTTGGGAGTCCGCGGTTACATTGGATAAAAGATACTAATCATGAGCTTGGGGAACTTACACACACTCTCTATGGTCATATATTCGTCAAGGCGAAGGTACTTGTCGGCATAGTTGGTCGGGATGCATTTATGTTTGTGTTGTGTGGGTGGGAACGCGTGGCTCATGTGGTCAATCAACAAGCGGCGCATGGGCATCCTCTCTCGCCCGATGCTGCATAGCACATGCCGCCGTCATACGCATCTCCTCTCCTCGCCACCAATGACACTTTGCGCATGCCTTCCACTGATTTCCAAAAAAAAAACTTTGGCACATGGACAGCCAGATCTTCCGATACCCTTTGTTAGAAAGCTTGAAGCTAACTTCGATGGTGGGGAACACCGGAGCACACCTCTCTGCGAGGGAATCTGCGAGTTTTGGCCCTATATATGTGCTCTTCTTCAGCGTGTTTTGGCTCTGCATATGTGCTCTTCCTCTGAATATGTGCTCTTCTTCAGCGTGTTTTTAGAAACCTGAGGAAACATGAGATGTGTTAATTAAGTAAGGGCTAGAAAAACTACTCTGCCCGTGTTTCTCTTGTGATTAAAATTGGACGCGCGAGCTACAAGACATAGCGAAAAATAGAGTAGCGAGATGCATGTGGTGACTTCGTCAATTTTAAGATTCAGTCCGCCAGCTTAGTTTTCCGGAGGTGCTCATAAAATAGGGTGCGCATGTGTACCTTCATAGGAATGCGTATATGCTCATGTATGTGAATGTATGCATTTGTACTGTGTTTCTCAACAAGAAAAATAGAGTAGTGTGTTACAGCATGTGAAGCACGAGTGTGTTGCCATCCAAATTAAATCTGTCGTGCCGTGCCACCAATCAAGAGTCAAGACTGGACGTACAACGGCCGTACTATCGTTGTGGACTTGTGGCTCCTTCCCGGTCAGAGACGATAGGATCAAACCAACTGCTGCGAAAGCAAAATGGTGCGACACTAGTGGTTGGTGATTCGGCCCTGACATTGGAATGGGGTACATAACAAACATGGGCTGGAGCGGAGGTCAACGTGTGCGCCCAAAAGGGGTTTTTGGGTTGGGTTGGGTGACATGGTTTGCAGCATTGACATTGTGGCTTCGGATTCACAGCCTGCAGCAGTATGTTGGAGTAAGGAGAGGTTTGCTCCACCAAACCCACCGTCGACCGGGCAGGTGCTTGACCTCTACGGCTGTAACTACGTACCACCAAACAACATCCTGGGAAATTCTGTGCAGGACTGAGAGGAAATCGAATTTGGGTCAGGATTCAGGAATCAGGATAAGAGCTTAGCTTGGAGACCAGAGATCTTGTTGGTGGTGCGTTCAACCGTGTCACCTACGCTAGCTGGTAGTTTGAGTCTATGCAAATTGCTTAATGCTTATTATGCATTCCACCACCGTGTTGAATAGTTATTTCAGGCTGTGCAAATTGCTACATACTGCGCTCGACCACTGTCTAAGTGCCGGACTGCCGGTAGCAGTTCCAGGCTGTGCAAACACTGCCAGTAGATCGCTTGAGAGGTGATCAGAATTCAGAAGGGATACGACTGAGACACGAGAGTGGTGCGGCCGGCCAAGCTGTGCGTTGAGCGGCTGTCACCTATGCTAGGAATAGTTTCAGGATGCACATGCAAATTGCGCATGCACTCCACCACCGTCTTGGATCTCGTCCTGCTGCTGCGAGTAGTTATTTCAGCCTGTGCAAATTGATACAACGCACTCGACCACTGTCTCCTAGCATTCCAAGCTGTCCAAACACTGTTATAGTGTACTTTTACCTCCAGTGTCTTCTTATCCTCCGTTTCTCGCTGGCTCATATAACCGATCAGATGGTTAGGGTTTAGTCGTACGTGCACAGGCAGTGGGGTTACTTGTTCTTTGCTTCCCGGCCGGAAAGGAAACCACAGCTCGCGCACGCTGGCGAATGCCAGCGTTCCTGCGGCGTCCCGAAAGGGACCAGACCAGGCCAGGCAGCAACATACGCCAGCAATTGGGATATATATGCGTCACAGATACATCGATCGCTTCCGTTCCGGCGCTCTGTCGGACCCTCCCCGGCCGTCCCACGTCCACACGACGGGCACGGTGGTGGGACGCGTCAGATCGGACGTGCGCGCACACTGACAATTGGGCATCGCCGTTGCGTCCCAGCGCGCGTCCCAGGGCGGCGCAAGCTTGCAAACTGGCAACTGGACGTGTGCGGCGTCGACCACTCCGTCGCGTGGGGGCGGGGGAACACGTATGACATTGTCAGCACGCACAAGAGCGAGCTGGGGCTGGAGAGACAAACATCTCGACGAGGATGCCGCCGGCCGATCCGAATCCAATCGGGATCGGAGGCTGCGTCGGATAGGACGTGCGCGCACACTGACTGGACGTGGCCATTGCGTTCCAGGCTCCCAGCACGGCGCAAACTGGCAGGCTGGCAAATGGATGCGCATGCACGCACATTGGATTCGTCCACTCCGTCATTGGAACACGTACGACATGCTCACGACGCACAGGAGCTGGGGCTCGAGACACAAACAGGTCGAGGAGGATGCCACCGGCCGATCTGAATCAAATCGGGAGGCGGATTCGATTCGGCGGCCGCTCACTCTGGTCGGTTTGGCTGAGACCGCACATGTTGCGAACGCGTTACATCTGGAAGACCTCACGTTGCTGCGGGCGATCACCACGACGCTATCGATTCGAGTTCAACGGCCCAAGTCAACACGCGCCAGAACCACATCGCATTGCAGGCAACTGCCAAAGTCAAGTAGTACTGTAGTAGTATTGCTTACAAAATCTTCAGAATGTTAGTAGCCTCACCAACCTATGATTGCCTTACAAAATTTTCAGAATTCCCAGGCCAATTAGCTCCTTCCATTGGACATTTTGTTAAACCGTTTGCAGGTAGGTACCAGTATATCCTCCTTTTGGTTGGACCAGCACTAGATCTAGAGCAGGTCAACAGTTTTCTTTTTTGCGAAACCCAGTAGAGACGTAGACGCTCACACACATACAAACATACACTCATCCCTATGAACGCACGCACACCCTACTATATGAGCACCTCCGATAGACTGGGTCCAACGAACTGATCCGGCGGGTCTTGAGATCGACGAAGTCACAACTACCGCCTCGCTGTCGATGAGAACATCGCCTCCCATTGAAGATATTCCGTCTTTTAATAAGGCACCAAAGTGTTAAATCTTGAATTTAAACTCTGGTAAGCTGGGGGTGTGATACGTCTCCAACATATCTATAATTTCTTATGTTCCATGCTAGTTTGATGACAATACCTACATGTTTTGTTCACACTTTATAATGTTTTTATGCATTTTCCGGAACTAACCTATTAACAAGATGCCGAAGTGCCAGTTCCTGTTTTCTGCTATTTTTGGTTTCAGAAATCCTACACAGGAAATATTCTTGGAATTGGACGAAACAAAAACCAAACTTCCTATTTTCCACGGAGGGTTCCAGAACATTGAAGAAGAGTCGGAGACGGGCAGCAGGGGGCCCACACCATAAGGCGGCGCGGGTGGCCCCCTGGCCGCGCCCAGATGTGGGGAGGGAGCCCCCTGGCCCCTCCGAGGCTGCCCTTCCGCCTATAAAGCCTCTCCGTCGCGAAAACAATAAAGAGAGAAGCCACGATACGAGAAAAGTTCCAGAGCCGCCGCCATCGCGAAGCCAAGTTCGGGGGACAGAAGTCTCTTTTCTGGCACGCCGCCGGGACGGGGAATTGCCCCCGGAATCCATCTCCATCGACACCACCGCCATCTTCATCGCCGCTGCTGACTCCCATGATGAGGAGGAGTAGTTCTCCCCGAGGCTCGAGGGCTCTACCGGTAGCTATGTGGTTCATCTCTCTCTCCCATGGTGTGGTCTATATGAATATGTAGATGTTACTCTTGTCTATTATGCACTCTAGAGGTTACTTTAAATATGAACTCCGGATGTTGTGGAGCTTGTTTACTCCGGCTTGAGGTGTGCTCTTGTAGCCCTACACAATGAATGGTGTTTGTTATCCAACAAGAGAGTGTTTGAGAGTAGCACTTATTTGTTCATCTATGTGATCGTAGACTTTGCAATCTAGATGTCATATGTTATTCAAGTGTTTTATTATGTGAACTTTGGAGTTACTGTGACCTCGGTGTAATGGTGACAGTGTGTGCGCCGTGTGTAACTCCCTTATGAATTGTGGTGTGTTAGTACCTCCTATGAATGCTCACGGTGACAGTGTGGGGGTGTTTATTAGTACTTGGGAATTCGCCTTTGAGGTGTGCTTTTGCACACTTGCCCAATGAATTTGAGTTCTTTATTCAACAGGAGAGTAGTATGATGAAGTGCTTATTTATATTCAATTATGATTGCAATGTCGAGAGTGTCCACTAGTGAAAGTAGGATCCCTAGGCCTTGTTTCTAAGCATTGAAACACCGTTTCCAACAAGTTCTGCTACATGTTTGCTTGCTGCCATTTTTATTTCAGATTGCAATTGCTACTTATAATCATCCATATTACTTGTATTTCACTATCTCTTCACCGAACTAGTGCACCTATACATCTGACAAGTGTATTAGGTGTGTTGGGGACACAAGAGACTTCTTGTATCTTAATTGCAGGGTTGCTTGAGAGGGATATCTTTGACCTCTACCTCCCCGAGTTCGATAAACCTTGGGTGATTCACTTAAGGGAAACTTGCTGCTGTTCTACAAACCTCTGCTCTTGGAGGCCCAACACTGTCTACAGGAATAGAAGCGTGCGTAGACATCAGGGTGCCAGTGCCCTCCTAACCATCCAACCAGTTTCTTACTTGGCCAGACAACCCATTAGGATTTGTCAACCGTTCTTCTACCCCTGTCCATTACGAAAACATAAATAACCAGTTCAAGAAATTACATCGGAGGAAGAAGGGGGAGGAGATAAGGGAAGCGGGTTGGTGCAGTAGCAGAAATCCAATGTGAATATTCGTCAAAACTATGGGATGAAAACCCGATACCACTAAACTGAACTCCAAAAGAAGCAGCTACCGACAACAAGAACATCACACTCCAAGCAGCTTTTTTTCACATGGAAGGCATACTTTAGGATCTCAACACCATTGTCCCAGCTTGGGAAAAAAGGTACGCCACTGGTAGTATCTTTGAGCTCGCGGCAGGATCGTCGCAGCTTCCAGCATCTTTGTTGCTCTCAGGTTGTCGCAGTGGCAGGATTTTTCCAAGGTGAATCATTAAACCTAAGTTTGACAGTAGCAATAGATTTCCCCCCTCAAATACTTTGCACGAATAATTGACTGCCATAGCCCATTTTACGTCTCGAGTTTCCAACGCTACTTACACAAAAAACTAATGTTTTGTCTATTCCTTTTTTCAAACCTTATCCACCTTTCTTCTTGGAGTGCCCCAAATTCTACTCCATTTAACTATGTAGTAAATTAATAAAATTACCATGCTAGAAAAGCCTTCTTCCATGTTTACCTATTATTTCAATAAAAGTTTTGTTCACCAACATATGATATAAAAGAAAACTCGATAAACTAGCATCAACCAACACAAGTCTGCCCCCGGAGGAAGGGGAATTTCCTCGCCATGCATCTAACTTTTTTTTAATGAATCTAGCATCCATAAAGTCTCAATCTATATTTCTTAGAGAATGAAAACTGACTGTCACACCAAGATATTTCATAGGCAACACCGCAAACTTTCACCCAAACATCGAGTAAAAATCAGCAATCACATTATCTCCACCCACCATATAAATTTCACTTTTCATATAATTAATTTGTAAGCCAAGTATGAGCTCAAACATATATAACAATAATTCGGGTTAATAGTTTTGTCATAAATTCACAATCATGACTAAAGTTCACCACTGAATCAACATCATATTGTAACACAACCACCCCAAACCAATAATAGGGTCATTAGACTGACCTAGTGGTTATTTTAGTTAAATACTCAGCAGCCATGTTAAACAAAGCAGGAGCCATAGGATCCTCTACTTAACGCCCTTAGCAGTCTGTAAATATTGGCCACATTGATTATTCAATTTAACAGAGACAATGCCATTATGGAGGTTTTGTTTTGTCCAATTGCGCCACATATCACACATAACCCTTTAGCCACATTACAACTCAATAAAAATTCCCAATTTTGTTTATCGTAAACCTTTTCAAAGTCTAACTTCAAAACAATCCATACATATTTCTTTATATGGGTATGATTCATCAATTCATGCAATGAAAAATCACCATCCATAATGTTTCTTTTCTTAATAGAAGCACCCTCATGAATGATGTACATCTTATCAGCAAGGTGTTCTAGTCTAATAGATAGGACTTTAGTAGTAAACTTGTAAATTCACCTCAACAAACAGACAGGGCCATATTGAGTACATTTATTGGCTCCGACTTTTGGCAGCAAGGTAGTAATGTCATAATTCAAACGTTGCACATCAAGCTCAGGTCTATGGAAAGTATCGAACAAATTCGTAATATTCCCCGCAAAACATAAAAGGGAATAAAGAAAATGTGGTTTATTTCCCCCATTTTTGTTTAGCGTACCCATTTACATGGGTGTGACCTTGTTGACGAACATCGCACGATATAGGCTATGGTCTGTGTCACATACTTCATTAATCGGAACGGTGTCATTTGGTTTCAAGCAGAAAAATCTAGGAAGTAAGGGCTTCTTTGATTCATAGGATTCGTAAAGGAATTATGTAAGATTTTGATACCATTAGAAATTTTCCTATACAAGTTGTTTGATTCATAGGAACACATTCTATAGGAATTAATCATATAGAAATCTTGTAGTGTAAATCCTATAGAAAAACGGCATTAGGACTCCTTTGATTCATAGGAATATGAAGAGTGTAGGAATAGGAAAGGTGTAGGATTGGAATGTCATGCCAAGTTAAATCCTATAGGAATATGGTGTATCTTTGATTGTAGCAAAGGAATTTTTTCATGAGGTATGAGCCTATAGGATATGTTCGTATGAATCAAATGGCTTGTATAGGAAATTTTTCTATATAATTCAAATCCTACATAATTTCTATGTCAATCCTATGAATGAGCCCTTAGGTCATAACTCATGGAAAAATTCCTTCGCCACAATTAAACACACTTTATCTTTCCATAGAATTTAAATGGGTATAATATCTCAATCCTATACCTTTTTCTATTTCTATGTTTTTCCTATCCTATGATTCAAAAGAGCCATAACGGATCATGGTCACAGGTTGTCTGAACCATACGATACAAGTTGCCAAGTAGCATGATATTAACTAGGAAAGTGTCACAGTTAAACAAACCCATCTGTGCTGAGTGACAGTGCAACCACTATGCGATGATCGTTCACTGGTAGAAAAAAGGGTTTTAGTCCCGGTTCGCAACTGCCATTAGTCGCGGTTGTGCAACCGGGACTAATTAAGCGCGACTAAAGGCCCCCCCTTTAGTCGCGGTTGCTTACGAACCGCGACTAAAGGCACGTCCACGTGGCCGCCGGCAGTCCGTCGGGGCGGAGGACCTTTAGTCGCGGTTCTCCTGGCCAACCGCAACTAAAGGCCTCCGCAGGTTTAGGGTTTTAGCCCCCCCTAAATCTAGTTTCTTTTTTGTTTGTAATTGTTTTATTTTTTTATATTTTAATTTTGAAGAAGTTTCAGTACACATATTCTATGGTACTATATACATGCATATGAATGTACAATTTCAAACAAATTTGAAATTAGAACCAAGAAAATTCAAGAGGAATATACAATATATATTCAATATCGGATGACCATATAAAATTTTGAACAAGTTTCCATACATAATTTACTTCATCCACAGTTCTACGTCCTCGTAATAGTGTTCTCCTTTAGGTTGGAGGACTTCCCCCATGAACCATCCTGCTAGTTCCTATTGAAGTGGTCGGAAGCGAGCTTCTGGACTAAGCGTCTTCCGGAGGTTATTCCTCTTGACGTTGTTATCAGACGGCTGCCGCTCAGAGGTGTATCTCCGGATCATCTCACAAACATAGTATCCACATAGATTGGTCCCCGGTGGCTGAATATCCCCAGTCAGTGACCTTTTAAATTCTAGCTCTTTTTGAATTCACCGACCTTTTCATCTGCGAACCGTCTCCAAACCCTACGAGGCAAAGAAAATTAAATGAACAAGAGAGTTATTAGTTACTTGATATTAGGAAATGAACGAAATAGACCGATCGATATAGAGCGCAAATGAATGAAAATAATTACTTTTGCATCATTTTTCTCATGTCGACCCAAAGCTTTGGATCCATATTCAGAGAGTCGATGACGATAACTGAGGAGGTGTGAAATTGAATTACTAGCAGAATTCAGTGGAACCTGCGGACACGATACATGCATAGTCGTGCATAACTCATCGATTAGCCACATACCATGCATGGAGTAAACAAAAGATAATGTGCTCAAGACAGAAACACTCACCCAAAATGCAAAGGAAATAGAATTTCACTTTTCAGTTGCTGCTTTGTAAGAAAAAGCCACAGGTCTTTCTCCATGTCGGCGGGGTGTTGTTCTAACACATGCATTAACGATTTGTGGGTCAATGAACCCAACATCATGGATGTTCCTTATTCTGCATTCCCTAGTCTTCATTCTGCATAATAGCATACACAATAATATAGTTAGGACAATATATATATATATATATATATATATATAGTGCAAGCAATGAACGAGATGGGGTAGAAATAAATCACTTACAGAACGTAGCAACTGATGATAGATTTGTCGAGCTCGCGCAGATTGAACAGCTGGAACAATTCACTCAGATGAACTGTTACATAGTAATGTTTGAAGTGATGCTCATGTCTAACTTCCGCATAAATATATTCTTTGCCGGTGTTAGTTTTTATGTAACCCTTGTACCAATGTAGCAGATTTTTCATTTGTGGAGGTAGATCCTCTTCCTGCGCAGGCTCGACGAGAGGCCCATTCGGCACATATGTAATTGCTACCTCACTTATTGGCGCATCCTCAAGGCCTAACACTGCACGAAGAGTCATACCGATCTGTGCCGCTTGTTCTCTGGCAGCCGTTACAATCATTCCCTGTGCTGCCGCCGCTGCTATGATAGCGGGGTCCATTAGTTCAGCATCCGGACCGGCGGCTTTCACTATGAGCGGGGCGATCGATTGTTTACTTTGTTTCCCGAGCTGGGCAACTTGTTTCCCCCCTTTTACTTTCTAATTCTTTCTCGGCCTCCTCCAAGGCTTTTTTCTCCCTGCTTCTCCGCCAACTCTTTCTTCTCCTTGAACATGAGTGCTTGCCTACGAAGTTCACGTGCATAGTCGTCAGGCAGATTCTTCGCGGCTTGGGACGGTGTGCTCAAAAATGACTTAGCCCACTTCTTTTGCTCATTATAAAATACTGGCTTGGGCTCGGGCTCTCTTTTCTTCTTGCAGTCCGCCTTCCATTTCTCATAATCAGCAGCCGCGGCCGCGTCAGTTTCCTCGGCACTACGTTCCCAAGGCCTTGTGGGGAGAGGCTTCAGTGATGGCTCCGGTACCTTTGTGGTCTTAGGTACATAAGGGTCCGGGTTAATAGTCCAGGACTGCTTCTGCTTCTTTGCCGGAGGTGGATTGGGGGGCGGCGTCTGATCGCCCGCCGGATGAGGACTGGGGGGGCGGCGGCTGATCACCCGCCGGACGTTGTGGACTGGGGGGCGGCGTCGGCTGACATGACGGAGGTGTAGGTGAACCACCACCACCACCACCGGCACCACCACCGGAGGGGGGTGGACTTGTTGGCCTTGGCGCCTCGCCTGGAAACTTGATTAACTTCTTTTTCCATAGAATGAACTGGCGCTTGACACCTCCAAGTCTTCTCTCCCCTTCGGGTGTAGCAATGTCAATCTCCAGGTCCTCAAACCCTGGGACTATGTCCTCCACCGTGACACGAGCATATCCATCATGAATGGGGTTGTTGTGGTGGAGTGCTCCAGGTAAACATGGTAAAGCACTGCCGATGGCTACCTTCGTGGACATGTTCCCAATTGGATAATGCAGATGACATTCTTTCATCTCCTTTACATCGTCCACGGGGTAGTGAGGAGGCTCCGGTGCAGTAATATCGATCGCCGGTGCATTAGCAGTAGCCGGCGGGGCCTCCGTGGAAGCCACGCTGCTTCTCCGCTGCTGGCTTCCGAGATCCGCTGGATGATCTTCATGCGTCCCAGCTGCCGATCTTTCTTGTACTAGTATATTCACGGTTTTCTTCATCTCATCGAATTCCGATGCCAACCGCGCCACAACATCTGCATCCCGATCCATCTTTCTCTTACGGCTTCTGTAACCGTACGGGTCATTGTCCTGAGAGAACCCTATTTTCCATGGAATGTTCCGCATGCCTCGTACACGTCCTCCGTGTTCAGGATTCCCGAGGGCTTTTGTCAGCGCGTCATTCTCTCTGTTGAACTTGATCGTCCCCTCTTGAGCATCCCTCATTGCGTCAATAAGGGCTTGCGTGGGTTTAAACGCTTTATTCCGGTGAACACACTCCCCTGTCTCCGGGTGTAGCGTTCCCCCATGCCCGTACCACCAGCTTTTGGCCCTTGGGTCCCATCCCTCTGTACCTAGAGGGATTCCTCGGTCCCTCAGGTCGTTCTCCATCTTCTCCCACTTAGACTCCCAAAGGCGGTACCCTCCTGGCCCCATAATATGATTGTACTCCTTCTTAGCCGCATTTTCCTTATTTTTTTCCGATATTTCTATGAACTGCTCCGATTTCTTTTGCCTCACAAATTCTGGCCAATCATGTTTCAGTTTCTCATATTGTCCTTTGAAATCCGGAGTCTTGTTCTGGTTGACATAGTCACGGGCTAGATTTTGCTTGAATTTCCGGAATGCTTCGGCCATCTTATGAAGAGCGAACCTGTTTGACTAGCCTCCTCCTCTCCTTGTTTTCCGAATCTTGTTACCCAATTCATCGAATTTGTTGTATTCCGGAGGTAGAACGAAATGTTCCATAAGCTTTTTCAAGCAATCTTTTTTTGTGCTCTTCTCGACAAAACTGAAACCAAGACGTGCCTTCTTTGGCTCATTCCACTCCTGGACGGTGATCGAGACGTTGTCTCTAACAACGGCTCCGCATTGGTTGATAAACTTGGTGGAGTTCTTGTGGGGCTCCAGCGGCTTGCCGGTTGCACTCGACAACCTCGATGGTATATGTTTCTCCTTGTTTCAGCGTCTTGGTTGCGCCACGCTTTGACGACGTACTCGATTGTTTCGACGATCCGGCCGAGGGCTAAAATAAGAAAGAGAGTCGCGCGCGTTAGTACACACATATTTATTCAAATCAGTAAGTTTGTATCACCAGAGGCTCAATGTATATATATACCTCGGCGCCGGAGGTGGTTGCTACTTGCAATTGAAAATCGTCGTTTATCGACGTTTCTTCGTCATTATCTTGCTGACGGCCTTCATCTTGACAGTCAAGGTTCAGATAAGAAGAGATATCCTCTTCTTCATCTTGTTCGGTCGGCACATAAAGAACATCGCCGTTTATGAGGCCCATTATATGTTCTTCAGCTTCCGGATCATAGTTGGCCATAATCGGGTCAGCTCTATCATCCGCCATATGTCGAGTCCCGAAAACATGTAGTAAAAACTAATTAATTGTGTATATGCCAGCATTATCACATCTCTTCTACATATAAAGAGAGAGGGCGACGAGGGAGGCAAGAGGGGGACGCGTATTAGATGTGTATATGCGGACGATCGACCTCGCCTCGCAGTGACCGCGTGACCGAGAGACCGGTGGCGGTGGCGAAAGGGCGGTGGCGAAAGGGCGGCGGTGGCGAAAGGGCGGTGGCGGTGCCGAGGACAACACATATAACCCTCGCCGCCCCCTCTCGATCCCAAAAAAAACACCGCGCGTATACGGAGGGGGCGACGAGGGGCTCGCTGCACCCTCCGTATACGCGCGGTGGTTAAGTCAAATTTTAGTTAAGACAAAAAATTTAAGACAAAATTTTTAAGTCAAATTAGAGTTCTTTTTTAAGTGAAATTTTAGTTCATTTTTAGACAAACTTTTAAGTGAAATTTTAGTTCTTTTTTTGAGACAAACTTTTAAGTCGAATTTTAGTTCTTTTAAGTCAAATTGTATAGTACTTTTTTGAGACAAAATTTTTAAGTCAATTTTTAGTTTTTTGTCAATTTTTAGTTTTAAGTCAATTTTTAGTTTTAAGTCAAAAAAAAGAGAGAGGGGCGCTGGCCGTGTACTGCCCCCCTCCTCTGTGTACTGGCGCGCGGGGCCGGCCGGCCGCCACGGGGCACCGGGAAAATAGCGGCGGCGCCGGCGGCACCGGCGCGGCGGCCCGGCACCGAGGAAGGGCGCCGGCCGGGCTCTCGTACGGGCCGTCGGGCGCGCGCGGCGGGGCCGGCTATCACCGGGCCGGCGGCGGCGTCTCGGGTTGTGCGCGCGGCGGCGGCGCGTCTCGGGGTTGTGCGCGCGCCGGCGGCGGAGGAGCTTCGGCGGTTCGTCGGCAGGGGAGAAGACGGCGGCGAGCGCGGGCGGGCGGTTCGTCGCCGGCGCGGCAGCCTGACGGCGTCGTCTGCGAAGTTGATCGGCGCGGGGCGTCTCTGTGTCTTCGAGGGAAGGAGATGAAGTGAAACCGCCGAGGCGAACGCGCGTATTTATAAAAAACGACCTTTAGTCGCGGTTGGTGAGACCAACTGCGACTAAAAAGGGGTACCTTTAGTCGCGGTTGGCCAGACCAACCGCGACCAAAGGTTTTTTTCGGGGGAAATTTCGTTCCCGCGAAGGACCCTTTAGTCGCGGTTGGCCCAAATTCTTTTGATTTTAAAATCTTAAAAATGAAAATAATATATCAATAAAATCAGAAAAATAAAACTAATTCATTTCAGAATTTTAAAAATACATATAATATATCAAAAAAATCAGAAAAATAAAACTAATTCATTTCAAAATGTTACAAATACAAATAATATATCAAAAATTAAGAAAAATAAAACTAATTCAATTCAAAATGTTAAAAATACAAATAATATATCAAAAAATTCAGAAAAATAGAACTAATTCATTTCAAAATGTTAAAAATACAAATAATATATCAAAAAATCAGAAAAATAAAAAATAATTCATTTCAGAATGTGAAAAATACAAATAATATATCAAAAAAATCAGAAAAATCCAATTTCTTCCCTCATCTATCTTCCCGCCCCCCGCTTCCCACTAGTTCTTCCCGGCCGCCTCTGTCTTCCCACAAGTTCTTCCCGGCCCGTCTTCCCGCAAGTTCTTTCCCGCCTATGTCTTCCCACCATTTCTTCACGCCTCTGTCTTCCCGCCTCTATCTTTCATGGGCTTGCAGGAAAAAATTCCAAGGCGCAACTTCCGAAGATGTCGTAGGGCGTGTAAACCAATGACATCTTCGAGAAGCTGCGCCACAGGAGATTTTCCAACCCTTTACCCAGCTCTGTTAGAGGAGATGGAGTCTTTCACGGGCTTGCAGGAAAATTTTCCCGAGGAGCAACTTCCGAAGATGTCGTAGGGCGTGTGCACCGACGACATCTTCGAGAAGCTGCGCCACGGGAGATTTTCCAACCCTTTACCCAACACTGTTAGAGGAGATGGAGTCTTTCACGGGCTTGTAGGAAAATTTTCCTGAGGAGCAACTTCCAAAGATGTCGTAGGGCGTGTGCACCGACGAAATCTTCGAGAAGTTGCGCCACGGGAGATTTTCCAACCTTTTACTCCATCCATGGGGATGAAACTCTCCCTACCTGCTAGGTTGGCTTGTTGGTCTGCTTGCCAAGGCGTATCGATGCTCATTTTATAGGCACGGCGCCGCTGCTGCTTTGTCTTGTTCCTCCGATAGGGCGTCGTGCGCTACATGCTTTATCTCATCGATCAGTGCGTCCACCCACGCGTCCTTATCCTACCGACAGCTTTAGTCACGGTTGCACCCTCCAGCCGGGACTAAAGCTTACCCAAACGTCCTTATCTCACCGACAGTTTTCTTAGATGACACAAAAACCACATTTAGTCCCGGTTGCACCCACCAGCCAAGACTAAAGCTTACCCAGACGTCCTTATCCCACCGACAGTTTTGTTAGATGATACGAAACCACCTTTAGTCCCGGTTGCACCCACCAGCCGGGACTAAAGGTTAGATGACCAGCTCTGGATTCCTCTTCTTCCCGCCATTTCTTCCCTGTCTTCCCGCCTCTTTCTTCCCGCCACTTTCTTCCTGCCTCCTATCTTCCCGCTCCCATTTTTCCTACCATTTCTTACTACATATATGTAGCCCGGCTTGGCCAGCATTATCACATCTCTACAATCTCTCATCACTCTCTAATGGCTTCCAACGCACCCACTCTAACCTACCAGCAGGTGGAGGAGCTTTGCGCCTCGAACTACCCTTGCCCACCGGGCTACCGCGTCCCCGCCGGCTGGAGCCTAAGCGCCGGAGGCGTGCCGGTCCCTCCCGTCGCTCAGGGTACTGCGCGCCGGCGGCCATCACGAACCACTACTACCTCGACCTCACGCCGGAGCAGCGGATGAATCCCCGCTGGCATCCTGATAACCAGCATACTTGAGACGCCTTCTTCATCAATCGGCGTGAGAGGGCGCTCGCCAGGTATGAGGAGGACGGTCTGCCTCCTAGGAACTTCCACGAGGCCGGCCGTCGGCTATGGTGGTACGGGCGGACTCTACAGAGCGTCATGGACTACATCACGGCCGGCGCTATCCCTCGCCTGCGCTACCCTCAGTTCGAGCCACGAGCGCCGCCCGACGACAGTGACGACAGCAGCGACGACGACGACGGCGGCAACTTAGAAGGCGACGACTACCAGTACAACGGCGCCGACTATGAAGACTACGAGTATGCATATTATACGCCTAGGCAGGACTATGACTAAGTCACTCCAAATTTCATGTATCATCAATGGTATCTCAAATCAATCGAATCATTATTCGAAAATGGACACCAAACACATCACAGATAATATAATTCACATGATCCATTCAACAAAGTTTGGTACAATAAATTATTACACATCATTTCTTCCCTTGTGTCCCTGCTTGCTTACGATTGTGCCGTATCCATGGAGCATCCTCATCATTTAACTTAATGCTTGGGTCGGTGTTCACTTTGAAGGCGGAATTTCACCAAACATGTTATAATCTTCTGACATGTCTGTCTTGGCCTCCACTCCCACGATGTTTCTTTTCCCTGAAAGAACAATGTGGCGCTTTGGATCATCGCATGATGTACTGATCGTTTTCTTATCTTTCCGTTTCCTCGATTTGCTACTCATGTCCTTCACATAGAAAACCTGAGTGGCATCTTTCGCTAGGACGAATGGTTCATCAAGGTAACCAAGATTGTTGAAATCCACCATTGTCATTCCGTATTGCTGGTCCACCTTTACCCCACCTCCTGTTAGCTTGAAGCATTTGCACCGGAACAAAGGGACCTTAAAGGAGGGTCCATAGTCAAGTTCCCATACCTCCTCTATGTAACCATAATATGTGACCTTTTGCCCATTCTCGGTTGCTGCATCAAAGCGGACACCACTGTTTTGGTTGGTGCTCTTTTTATCTTGGGCGATCGTGTAAAATGTATTCCCATTTATCTCGTACCCTTGGAAAGTCGTTATAGTCGAAGATGGTGTCTTAGCCAACATGTACAACTGATCTACAACATCATTGTCATTCATTAAATGTTTTCTCAACCAACTGCCGAAAGTCTCCATGTGGGCCTTCCTAATCCAGGATTCGAGCTTCCCCGGGTTGTCCGAGCGTAAAATATTCTTGTGTTTCTCAAAGTACGGAGCCACCAAGTTGGAATTGGTCGAACCGTGTGGTGTGCTTCGATCATAGAATGGCCGTCCATACATATCGTTGATTTCCTTCCGATCGTGCCTTTTCCACTTAGTCTCCCCTCGTGCCGCGATCAAGGAAGACCAATCGGCTTAAGGTCGGGAACAAAGTCAACACAAAACTCAATTACCTCCTCATTTCCATAGCCCTTGGCAATGCTTCCTTCTGGCCTAGCACGGTTACGAACATATTTCTTTAATACTCCCATGAACCTCTCAAAGGGGAACATATTGTGTAGAAATACATGACCGAGAATGGAAATCTCTTCGACTAGGTGAACTAGGAGGTGCGTCATAATATTGAAGAAGGATGGCGGGAACACCAACTCGAAACTGACAAGACATTGGACCACATCGTTACGTAACCGTGGTAGAACTTCTGGATTGATTACCTTCGAGAGATTGCATTGAGGAATGCACATAG
Source organism: Lolium rigidum (assembly GCF_022539505.1). Classification (NCBI taxonomy): domain Eukaryota; kingdom Viridiplantae; phylum Streptophyta; class Magnoliopsida; order Poales; family Poaceae; genus Lolium; species Lolium rigidum. Next base: position 131,120,246 of record NC_061513.1, read on the forward strand.
CTTCACAATGGCTAATCGAACATTTTCCGGCAGGAGCCCCTCAAAGCAATCGGAAGCAATTGCGTCATAATCACGTGGTAGTCGTGAGACTTCGGGTTTTGGAATTTTTTCTCCGCCATGTTTATTATTCCCTTTATATTGGACGAGAATCCAGACGGGACCTTCATACCGCTCAGGCATTCAAAAAAGATGACCTTCTCTTCTTTGGTAAGAGCGTAGCTGGCACGACCTTGAAACCATTCCGGATGCCGGTCATCAGGGTCTTTCAAACGTTGCTGGTCCTGCCGTGCTTCCTTTGTATCATTTGGCTTCCCATACACGCCCAAGAAGCTTAGCAGGTTCACGCAAATATTCTTGGTAACATGCATCACGTCGATTGCAGAGCGGACATCTAGGACTTTCCAATATTCTAGCTACCAAAATATAGATTTCTTTTTCCACATGGGTGCGTGCCCGTCAGCTCCCTTCGGAACTGATTGTCCGGCAGGACCCTTTCTAAAGATGACTTTCAAATCCTTGACCATATCAAATACCTCAGCACCAGTGCGTTCCGCAGGCTTCGGCCGGTGATCTGCCTTGCCGTTGTAATGCTTGCCTTTCTTTCTTACGTTATGATTTTTGTGAAGAAATCGACGATGCCCCAGGTACACGTTCTTCTTACAATTTGGCAAATGTACACTTTCAGTCTCATTTAAGCAGTGCGTGCATGCATTGTATCCCTTATTTGTCTGTCTCGAAAGGTTACTAAGAGCAGGCCAATCGTTGATGGTTACGAAAAGCAATGCTCGTAGGTCAAATTCCTCTTCTTTGTGCTCATCCCACACACGGACACCAGGTCTACCCCACAACTGTAAAAGTTCATCAACTAATGGCCTTAGGTACACATCGATGCCGTTGCCGGGTTGCTTCGGACCTTGGATGAGCACTGGCATCATAATGAACTTCCGCTTCATGCACAACCAAGGAGGAAGGTTGTAGATGCATAGAGTCACGGGTCAGGTGCTACCACAGGGGCATCCCCAAGCTTATACTTTTCACTCTTCTTGATCATATTGTATCATCCTCCTCTCTTGACCCTTCAAAACTTCCTCCACACCAAACTCGAAACAAACTCATTAGAGGGTTAGTGCATAATTGAAAATTCATATATTCAGAGGTGACATAATCATTCTTAACACTTCTGGATATTGCACAAAGCTACTGAAAGTTAATGGAACAAAGAAATTCATCAAACATAGCAAAACAGGCAATGCGAAATAAAAGGCAGAATCTGTCAAAACAGAACAGTCCGTAAAGACGAATTTTTCTGGAGCACTTAACTTGCTCAGATGAAAAAGCTCAAATTGAATGAAAGTTGCGTACATATCTGAGGATCACGCACGTAAATTGGCAGATTTGTCTGAGTTAACTACAGAGAATTCTACTCAAATTCGTGACAGTAAGAAATCTGTTTCACGCGAGTAATCCAAATCTAGTATCAACATTACTATCAAAGACTTTACTTGGCACAACAATGCAATAAAATAAAGATAAGGAGAGGTTGCTACAGTAGTAACAACTTCCAAGACTCAAATATAAAACAAAAGTGCTGTAGTAAAATAATGGGTTGTCTCCCATAAGCGCTTTTCTTTAACGCCTTTCAGCTAGGCGCAGAAAGTGTGAATCAAGTAACATCAAGAGATGAAGCATTAACATTATTACCAGGGGTGTTGGGAGTTTCCTCAACAATGCATTGTATCTGGTCTATATAAGTAACTCCTCTTTGTACGCTTTTAGTCTTACTATTCTCATCAAACAAATTTTCAGGAACAAGCCAAGCATAGTTATTTTCTAGAGCTTCATGCATTCCTAGGAGCTTACTAGGTATCGGTACTTTAATCTCCTTACCATCATTAACATTACTAGTGTACCTTATTCTATCCATATCCATCTTATCAAGTGTTCTTTTAAAATCAGTGAACAAACCAAGCCTCTTATGCTTAATAAAAACTTTTCTAACTTCTTTAGCTATATCTTCAAATTCTCTAACAAGGACTTTAAAACAAAATCTCTCTTTTCTCCCATCTCCATATCAGAAAGTGTAAGAAACATATGTTATATTATGGGATTGAGATTAACAAATCTAGTTTCCAACATGTGTACTAAACAGGCAGAAGCACTTTCATAAGTAGGAGCAACTTTTAATAATGGTATATCTTCAAAATCTTCATCCATACTAACATGGGTGAAAAATTCTTCTATATTATCTCTTCCAATGATAGACCCTTGTCCTACCGGTATTTTTTTCAGAGTGAACTTAGGAGGAAACATGATGAAATAAACAAAAAGTAAATAAAGTAAATGCAAGTAACTAATTTTTTTGTGTTTTTAATATAGAGAATGCAAACAAGACAATAAATAAAGTAAAACTAGCAACTAATTTTTTTTTGTGTTTTTGATATAAGAGCAAAACAAAGCAGTAAATAAAGTAAAGTAAAGCAAGACAAAAACAAAGTAAAGAGATTGGAAGTAGGAGACTCCCCTTGCAGCGTGTCTTGATCTCCCCGGCAACGGCGCCAGAAAAAGAGCTTGATGCGTGCAAGACACACGTCCGTTGGGAACCCCAAGAGGAAGGTGTGATGCGTACAGTAGCAAGTTTTCGCTCAGTAAGAAACCAAGGTTATCGAACCAGTAGGAGTCAAGGAACACGTGAAGGTTGTTGGTGACGGAGTGTAGTGCGGCGCAACACCAGGGATTCCGGCGCCAACGTGGAACCTGCACAACACAATCAAAGTACTTTGCCCCAACGTAACGAGTGAGGTTGTCAATCTCACCGGCTTGCTGATAAACAAAGGATTAACCGTATAGTGTGGAAGATGATGTTTGTTTGCGAAGAACATAGAATAATTGCAATAGATTGTATTTCGGATGTAAAGAATGGACCGGGGTCCACAGTTCACTAGTGGTGTCTCTCCCATAAGATAAATAGCATGTTGGGTGAACAAATTACGGTTGGGCAATTGACAAATTAAGAAGGCATAACAATGCACATACATATATCATGATGAGTACTATGAGATTTAATCGAGGCATTACGACAAAGTACATAGACCGCTATCCGGCATGCATCTATGCCTAAAAAGTCCACTTTCAGGTTATCATCCGAACCCCTTCCGGTATTAAGTTGCAAACAACAGACAATTGCATTAAGTATGGTGCGTAATGTAATCAACACAAATATCCTTAGACAAAGCATTGATGTTTTATCCCTAGTGGCAACAGCACATCCACAACCTTAGAACTTTCTCTCACTGTCCCAGATTCAATGGAGGCATGAACCCACTATCGAGCATAGATACTCCCTCTTGGAGTTACAAGTATCAACTTGGCCAGAGCCTCTACTAGCAACGGAGAGCATGCAAGAACATAAACAACATATATGATAGATTGATAATCAACTTGACATAGTATTCAATATTCATCGGATCCCAACAAACACAACATGTAGCATTACAAATAGATGATCTTGATCATGATAGGCAGCTCACAAGATCTAACATGATAGCACAATGAGGAGAAGACAACCATCTAGCTACTGCTATGGACCCATAGTCCAGGGGTGAACTACTCACACATCGATCCGGAGGCGATCATGGCGATGAAGAGCCCTCCGGGAGATGATTCCCCTCTCCGGCAGGGTGCCGGAGGCGATCTCCTGAATCCCCGAGATGGGATTGGCGGCGGCTGCGTCTCCGGAAGGTTTTCCGTATCGTGGCTCTCGATGCGAGGGTTTCGCGACGAAGGCTTTAAGTAGGCGGAAGGGCGGAGTCTGAGGGCGTCATGAGGGGCCCCACACGCTAGGGCGGCGCGGGCCCCCTTGGGCCGCGCGGCCCTAGTGTGGCGGCGCCTCGTCGCCCCACTTCGTAATCCTTTCGGTCTTCTGGAAGCTTCGTGGAAAAATAAGACCCTGGGCGTTGATTTCGTCCAATTACGAGAATATTTCCTTTGAAGGATTTCTGAAACCAAAAACAGTAGAAAACAACAACTGGCTCTTCGGCATCTCGTCAATAGGTTAGTGCCGAAAAATGCATAATAATGACATATAATGTGTATAAAACATGTGTGTATCATCAGAAAAGTAGCATGGAACATAAGAAATTATGGATACGTTTGAGACGTATCACTCGCCAAAAGGATTCATGCCATCTGTACTTAGACCAAATCTTATGTTCCTTGCGTCATCTGCAAAATCTTTAAACTCTCTGTCGATCTTTCTCCATTGCGTTCCATCTGCGGGGTGTCTCAACTCCCCGTCCGACTTACTGGTCCTCTTTGTGCCATCGCAACAACTTGGCATGCTCTTTGTTCTCGAACAGACGTTTCAACCGTGGTATTATAGGAGCATACCACATCACCTTGGCGGGAATCCTCTTCCTGGGTTTCTCGCCCTCAACATCGTCACCAGGGTCATCGCCTCTGATCTTATAACGCAATGCAGTGCATACCGGGCATTCATTCAAATTCTCGTATTCACCGCGGTAGATGATGCAGTCGTTAATGCATGCATGTATCTTGAGAACCTCTAAACCTAGAGGGCAGACAACCTTCTTTGCTTCGTACGTACTGGCGGGCAACTCGTTATTCTTTGGAAACATATTCTTCATCATGTTCAGCAAATTTTCAAATCCCGAGTCAGATAGACCTTCCTGTGCCTTCCATTTCAGCAAATCCAGTGTGCATCCCAGCTTTTTCAGACCATTATCGCATCCGGGGTACAGCGACTTTTTGTGATCCTCTAACATGCGATCCAAATTCTTCCTCTCCTTTTCAGTTTCGCAGCCTCTCCGTGCATCAGCAATGGTCCGACCAAGATCATCAGCGGGCTCATCACGTGCCTCTTCTTCACCTTCCCCTTCACCTTCCCCACCTTCAGCATCCTCCATGAAAGTATCACCGAAATGATCAAGATAGTTGTCATCGATGAAATCATCCCCTTCTTCATCTTCTTCCATTATAACCCCTCTTTCTCCATGCTTGGTCCAACAATTATAGCTTGGCATGAAACCCTGCCGAAGCAGGTGCATGTGAACGTCTCTTGAGGAAGAGTAACCCTTCTGATTCTTACAGGCAACACATGGACAGATAACAAAACCCACCTGCTTGTTCGCATTAGCCACTACGAGGAAATCTTTCAAACCCGTAATGAACTCGTCGGAGAGTCGGTTACCGTACATCCATTGCCGATTCATCTGCATTATTATAATATAAAATATATGATTAACCATCATGCATTTGTTAAACTAACTAGCTACAAACAATAGAAATTAAACAATGAACTACACACATGCATATTTTATCAATGACACATATGAAAGGTTTTTGTTGCTAACCGCGGTCGAGGAGGAAAAAATAAATGAGGAAGCTCAAGTGTGGCTCCGACACTTCATATCATGTTTGTTTCATGCTCTTGGGGCATTTCATCAAACACCTTGTGTGCATAAGAGGAGCCAAAAGCAAACCTAACACCCCTTGTGAAGAGAAGTGGCACCAAATGGCTAAGTGCAGTGAGCTGATGTCCTTTTATAGGGATGGGCCTTTAGTCCCGGTTGGCCTGGCCAACCGCGACTAAAGGCCTTCGGGCCAGGCCTGAGGACCTTTAGTCGCGGTTGGCCTGGCCAACCGCAACTAAAGCCCATCCCTTCCACCAGCTGGTCACCGAGCGCGCTGAGCCCAGGTCTTTAGTCGCGGTTCGCCTCCCGAACCGCGACTAATGACCCCATTAGTCGCGGTTCCTATATTTTGGCGACTAATGGAGCTGGACGGAAGCCTCTTTTTCTACTAGTGGTTCTCCGCATGCTGCAACTCTAAAGAGACGGCTATACTCTGTGAATCGATGTTTATCGGATGAGTGGCATTAACTTGGACTTGAGCAACAGTGCATATTCGGTGAACCGATGTTTATCGGACGAGTGGCAAGTGTTGAATGCCGAGGCAGAATCCGACAGCGGCGGGGAGTATTATTTACTGTCGTGGAGTGAAGATTTGAGCATTAGTCAGGTCCAATCAGGTTTTGCGAATAAAAGAAGGTCCACGGTCCTGTTTTTGTCTTCAACTAGGAAAAACAATTGCGAATTATCATTTTGCTACCTATACTTAACAAATGATAGACTATGTTGATCCCAGCTAAAAGGCAACTTGAACACCTCGCTTTTTCCGCATGTCAAAAGACAAGAAAACACTAATTTTTCCGCTGATTCCAGCAAGACTCAAAGATGCATGGTCTTGAACTGCCTAATCCCCAGTGAGGCGTTGACAGTGCCGCCTGCCGACTGACAGGGGTTTATTAGCCTTAGTGGAGTCAACGTCTAAAAAAAGAAGCAAACACATAAAATTATAGCATTAACATAGTCAACGCCTCATGAAATACTAACGGAGGTTGACATGTATCAGCCGGCGGTGGGCCGATGGCGAGCTACCTTTCAGTTTCAAACTTGAATACAAGAATTGGCAACTTGAGAAAAGAGTAGTTGTATTTATGCCTTTGATTTTGTACGGAAAGCCGCCCTGATTGCAATAGGAATATCGTCCCGGCCTAACTCCATCAGATTCAGATTAGTGGCTTGTTAGTCAATCGCATGCCAGGCCAAAAGGTCATTGGCCGGGTAACATGATAAGAGCATCTCTAGCAAAGCCCGTATATCTCGGAACCGAAAATGTTGAGTTCCGAACTATTGAAAAGAGATGGATTTTTATCATGGCGCAGATCAGAAACCGAACTCGCGAACTGAAAAAGTGAAAATCAACGTCGCGGGAAAATCAAACTCGCGATTGAACATGGTTTGCTCCGATCAAGCTTAATTCGTTGATAATTTACATTAATCTAGGCAAAAACATGATAGTTCGACCTACGTTCGGTAATTAGAGACCTAAAACGACTAGATTAGTTCCCGGATCGACTAGATTGTCACCGGGGCGCTTCCCACCGGCGGCGGAGGGTTTTTCCTCGCCGACGAATCCTAGGCGATAATGAGCGCCGCCTCGGAGGTGCTCCCGCAGGCTACAGACGGCCCGTCGGCGTCGTCGGTGTCGTTGCCGCGCGGGGGCAGCGCCGGCAGCGGCGGGCTGCACGAGCCGGCGTGGGGCGCCTCGGCTTCTCCTTCTTCGGCCGCCTCCTTGCGCGCTTGCCGGCGCGCGATAGCTTGCCGCCACTTCCGGCCCACCCGCTTCCATGCGCCGTCGGAGCGCGACCGCCTCACGCGGTCCGCCTCCGCCCGTACACTTGGCGGACGCCGTGGGTCCTTTTCGCTGCCGATTTGCCCCCCTCCCCTACCTACGCGTCTTAACCGCCCCATTGCGGATGGAGGGGTGGTGGCGGAAGCGGCGGAACAGCGTCAGAGGAGGCGGAATGGCTATCCGGAGAGGAGACAGGCGGCGGCGGCAGTGAAAGCGGCGGAGGGGAGTAGGGTTTAGAAACCGAACTCCCCTCCGCGGCCCCTTTTATACAGCCGCGCAGTTTCTCGGGGGCCCGAACTCGTTATACGGGTCAGGCCGCAAGTTCGGGCTCCATTCTGGCCCATCTCCGAACCGAACCCGTATTCTCGTCGGAGTTTTTCAATTTCGATCCCTTTTACGGGCTCTGCTAGAGATGCTCTAAGGCAGGTTGGTTCAAGCGCTTGGAACTGAACTCTTAATGACACCTCAGACGGTGGACCGCAAACGAACATAATATGTTCATCGGTGCCCACGGGTTCCAAAGACGATGCTCAACGGCAGACCCTAAACGAATTGTGCAGTCATTTCTATCCGTTTAACCCGTATTTCCAATCTAAATTTGGATTGGGTTTGAGGTTACCACGAACAGCACGTATCCACGCTAGATTTATCTGGGCCCGGGGGTTGGCGACCGAGGGAGGCGAGGAGTGGTCGCGTCCACGTGGTCCACCTGCAGGCAGTACTTATTAATGGGGACTCGTCGTTCTCCCCAGACCCCAGCAGTTGCCACTGTCCACTGAAATGCCCAAACCTTCCCAAACCATAGCCAGCTTCGAACTCCTCGACAATGGAAAAGGGCGGCGCCAGTTGGTTCTGCCTCGGTAGCAACAACCACAAAGCAAGCGGGTCAGGCGCCGGTGGCAACGGCGGCCGCATGATCTTCCATGCGCCCGCGCCCACGGTGGTCTGGCCACTTTGTGTGCCGCGTTCGGAGCGGCATCTGTACGTCGAGGTGGAGATGGCCCGCCAATACGCCGAAGTGGGTGTGCCCCTACATTGGCCAGATGCCACCTCCCTCACGGGTGGCATCTCAAATAGGTAAGGGTTCCCGTCCCCGCCATCCCAACCCGAGGTTCACCTCCATGTCGGAAAATCCTGTGCAGGTGGGGCCTTCCTGCCATCGGATCTGGGGTGGGAACCGGCCTACGCCGTAATCTCGCTGTTGTGGGCGCGTTGTTTCGAGGCCAAGCACGCTGCTCGGCGCCTGACCATCGAGAACCATCCAGAGGGCCTCGGGGATGACGATGTGGACTATGAGGCGCATCAGGCTCATGAACAGTTGGCACCGCCACCGCAAATGCTGCTGCATAGGGCGCTCTGAGTGGCGCCGATCAAGGAGGAGGATGTCTCGAGGAAGATGTCGAGGACCTGCAGCAGGACGACGACCTCCCACTACGATCCGATGGAGGTCGCTGAGCTGATGAGGGAAGATTCCTTGGCGCGCGCCTTGGTCATCTCCGAGCAGGAGGACTGCTAAAAGTGCATGGAGCCCCCATGTGTGATTTTGGTAATTAATGATAATTCCTATGGACTAATGTTTGCATTAAGTTATATATGTAGGAGTTGTCCATAGACAATGCTTGAACCATATGGTGGCTTCAAAGTTGCAACAAGAAGAAATGAGGTGCACGTTCAAGATGAGCCAACTCGAAGAGATCATATACTTGAAGCTTGATATTCACATGGTGTTCATGGATATGTGAAGACGCACCGAACAAAAAGCTCTCTTATAGTTGAGTATGGGGGAGCAATTGGCAAGATTTTGTCAAGCAAGCACAATCAAGAAAGGCGTTCCATCTTGTTGCGGTTAAGATCATTATCATCGAGCTTAAGTGGATTGCGCAAGGTTAAGATTTTCTCTTGATAGGGTTTCTTTCTTACCAGTCTCGTGGTTCAGTTGGGAGACCGGTTTATAGGCTAGGTGTCGTACTATCAAGAGGATCTCGAGTGAGTAACTCAATCGTATCATTCGAAGTGCGGTTAAACATTTGCATTCTTGCATCATCCATCTTTGTTGTTATTTGGATCTTATCCATGTGTTGTTTTAGAGCTTGTGGTTATTTCCATGACAAGCTCTACTTCATCGAAAACAAATTTCGTGTAGATCACTTGTTGCGTTTTTGATATTGGGGTTTGCTCGGTTCTCCATGTATTAGAGGGTTCACTATAAAAATCATATAAATCATCCCCACTTGTTGGGGTAGCTCTTGTCGTCCCCTTTCCAACAAAATTGGTTGAGTGTCGATCGGAGAATCCAAACTCTAGATATTGCTATTTTAAGTTTACCTTTGGTTTAAAAGAAAAGAAAAAAATTGGGCAGGTGCCACCGCTTGCGGTACCGTGGGTGCTCCCCAACACGCAGAACACTTGTGAGCTCAAGATCGATTGTTGGGCCGGCACCATGGCCGGTAGTACAAGGCCCCACTGCCGGTACTATCGGGCTACCCGACCCCGCCCCAAAACGCTCGCTCCCAAGGCCCCTTACTTGCGCCAATCCGCGTCGTTCGGTCCCGCTCGCGTGTTGACCCGCTACCGCTGATTGTTGTGTCGCTCGCGCGTGCCCCCGTGTTGTCTTGCCTTGATCAAGCCCATGTTCGTTTTCTTCGGTGATTGGCCGCTCTTGGGGCTGGGCGGTAGTATTGTGCCTCCCAGGCCGATACTACCGGCCCATTCCAGATCTCGATAGCCCCAACGGGATGAAAATTGCTAGCCCTTTTTAAGCCTCCTTCTCTCTCTTTAACACCACTTCTTCTTCCTCCCTCTAAAGCTCTCCTCTCCACCATTGTTGTTGACTTTTTGTGAGATTTATCTCCCTCTCCCAACCAATGATTCTTGCATCTATTTGAGAGAAAGTTTGAGGAGATCTAGATCCACACTTTGACCAAACCAAATCATCTCTTTGTGAGTAAATCTTTGGGATCTACATCTTGGAGAATTTGGTGTTCTCCTCTATGTTCTTCCTCTCTTATTCTTCCAATAGCTTTTGTAGCTTTGTTGAAATTTGAGAGAGAACGATTTGAGCATCTTAGTGGTGTTCTTGCTATTGCATTTGGTGCATCGGGTTGACCTCTCCGCGGTGATACGTGGAGGTGAAAGTTTGTTAGTATATCACTTCGGGAGTTTGTTCCTCTTGGGTCTTTGGACCATAAATGGCTTAGTGTCTTAGTGCTATTCCCGGGGCCTCTAATTAAGTTGTGGAGATTTCTCAAGTGCAAGGCCTTTGTGGTGATATTTTAGGAGCCGCCAATTAAGTTGTGGAGATATCCCCAAGCTTTGTGCGGGTTCGGTGACCACCCTCAAGGTCCCATAGTGGATCGAGGACTTTCCTTTTGGTGGGAAGGATCGAGGAGAATACGGTGAGGCGTTCGTGTGGTGTTTGTAGTGCTTTGTCTTCCACGCCGCTCCAACGGAGAGTAGCCTCGCAAGAGTGTGAAGTTCGGGATACATCGTCGTCTCCGCGTCACCTCGGTTATTCCTATACCCGAGCTCTTTACTTATGCACTTTACTTTGTGATAGACTTCGTGCTTGAAGTTATATATCTTGATATCAGATAGTTGCTTGTCTTGCTTAGCATAAATTATTGATACACATAGGTTAACCCTAATTATATAGGTTTTGTGATTGACAAACTAAACGCTAGTTTTATTCCGTATTTGTTAAGCCATATTCGTAAAAGTTTTAAACCACCTATTCATCCCCCTCTAGGTGGTATCCATGTCCTTTTAACTGTACCAAGTGGATTAGCCTCAAGGAGGCCATTCAGCTCTCGCAGCAGGCTACGGTTGTGCCGGCACCGCCCGCACCGGAGCAGCTACCGTCTCCTCCGGTGGCCAAATGTGTGGCCGCTGCCGTATGTCTTCGTCAACCTCGGCCAGGAGAACTAGAAAATCTGGCGGCGCCTGCGAGGAGGACCAGAAGCTACTCTCTCTCTCGCTCCGTCGCTCGTCCAGGGCAGTTGCGGCCCGATCAGGGGACAAGACCTCACGAAGAGCGGCCGCAGAGGATGGAACGAGCTGGGGGAGCAACAACGCGGCGGCATGGGGAGGCGCCTGCGGGATCCGCCAGGAGAGTCGCCGGCTAACGGCCAAAATGAGGTGGCGACGGTCGAGGAAGGGACGGTGGCTGCCGGGATGGAGCGCGGTGGTTGGGTAAGGCTGACGGTGGCCGGAACGGGGAGGCAGCGACTGGATCGAGGGGCCAAATGGGACCGGATTGAGGCCAAATCAGACCAAGATCCCCAACAAATACATTCATCTATGAGGAAGGAGGGGTGGGAGAGCGGCCGGCGTGCAGGAACTGCAGCCTTCGAAGAAATCGCCCCGACGACCACACCTTCGGCCACCGAAATCGCCCCGACTACCACGGCTTCGGCCACCAGCCACTGGAGCATGGCAGAAGGAGGTCCCCTACCTAAGGCCACACATGCAGTGTGCCACCACGACGGCCACAAGCTCTTTGCCGCCGGCCGAGCTGCCCGACTCTCTTGCTGCTTCGTCCTCTCAGTGAAGCCCAGCTCTGAAAACACGAGATTGATCTGCATCTGTGTGCATCTTTCTTTGTTCGGATGGATGCCTATAGGTAAGAAAGTAATATACGTTCTGTTTGTTCTTTGATTCTGACTTTCTCAATGCCCATCATGTGCTTGTGGAATGCATCATAGGAAGCGACCAATTTTTTTTGGGAGCTCTACTTATGCGTTCTGGTGTGAAAGTGTGGATGTGGGCATGGCTGTGAGGATGTGTGGTTTGAACCTGGGTTTTGGTAGTGTTGATTGTCAACAAGATTTTTTTGGATGGCGCGCATCTGCCTTAGTTGCTTTTGTTATATACGGAGTACATTATAATTGGAATAGTGAAGATATGCTCTAATTGGTACGTAAAAGAGGTGTGATGAAATGAGACAAGACGATTTGGGTTTTAGCAAACAAATTCCGTTATGTTGTTTTTAGTTTAGTAGTTCTACATAATCTTAAATGCCTACAGCTATATACAAAAAGGGAATGCATCCAAGATTTAATTGTTATGAATTTCTAGATTTATGTATAGAGATGATTTTTCTTTAGATAAAGATAGATGGTGCTTCATATTTATGACTCAGTAGTAGTTTCAACCTCACAATTGTTGTTCTATTAGTATACAAACTGTTTCAGTTATTACTGATAACAAGCGCTCAAGCTCATGTAGCTTAATTTTGTCAAAGATTTGTATTTGATATTTAGAAGACAATGAAAATAGCCTGTGCGTAATTTACACTCACCAAACCGTGAGCTAGCATAGCTAAGATGGGGTTTAAATAATTTATTATTCATTTGTTACAGTAGGAGGTGATTTGCACCCAGCTGCTCAAGTAACACGTTTTATTTCAAGAAACCACAATCACACAATCTAGCATGTTCCTGATTGTTTCGTTACACATGTGATGGGATGCAAGTAGGATTCATCATACATGCCTGTCTAGGATTTTTTAAGTGGTCGCATAAAGGCAATATATATTACTATATTGAGTATTGCATTGCTGATTTTATGACAAATATAGGAAACAATGTCCAGTATACATCTGAAACTGCTCTGTTGAAGGCCAAGTACTTTCAAGTTGCAGGCGCTGACGGGTTGTGTTTTTAATCAAAAGAAGATTGCAAAGTAGACAACCTAAGTTATTTCAAGTTCATGTGCTACACCAATTCATTGGAGAATTTCTGGCCAACAGAGTGTATCATGTGTTGCAAATTTTTCTTGGATCATAGTTACTGCCAAAGAGGCCTAAGACATCAATTTGCTTAGTTCTGTAGGCTGACCATCATTGTTGATCCCATGAAAGAACAGTTTTTGTCCCTGGCATTTTACAGAGCTAGCAAGGAAATGCTTTGATCATACGTAAATGTATATGTCATAAACATCAGCATGAATGCATCGCTAAATTAATATTGGTCAAACAAATTAGTCTTATGAATTTCGATGATATCAAGTTTGAGCTAACAAATCACATGATTTTCTAAATAGTACTAAGCTATTAAATCATCTTCGTTAACATATTGATTGCAAGTGGTTTGCTTGTTAGGAATTTAGGTCCTACAAATTGCTTTTTCCATGCGGTTTGCCTCTTCTCTTAAAAGGGTGCATTTTATTGATTCAAGTGGAATCACTTAGAATAACACATGATGGTTTTGCAGGTGTTTCTCCTGCACCTAACTATTTGGGCGACAATATGTGGCTTAAGGTAGTCTTATTTATCTCCACAGAACTGCATCATCATTTTCTACCATCACGCCATCGAATCAGAGACGTTTTTTTTTACCTTTCTCTATCCTATCAGGCTATCATTGTCCATTTCTTTAATAATATGCTGTTGTGCCGGTGTAGCTTAGTTATTCACTGTACATCATATAAATCCAAAGAATGTGATTGGTCCTCTATTCTCATCCAAAATAGTGAATCAATTTTGCTTTTTGGAATTTCATAGCTATCAAGATAGTATAATAAGATGAGTTTGATGCTACTATTCTACCACCCTAGCCCGGTCTCATGATTATGTGCATGTTCTGGTGGTAGCACCACTGGTAGAAAAAAGGGCTTCGGTCGCGGTCCGCAACTGCCATTGGTCGCGGTTGCGCAACCGCGACCAATTAAGCGCGACTAAGGGCCCCCCCCCCCCCTTTAGTCGCGGTTCCTTACGAACCGCGACTAAAGGCACGTCCACGTGGCCGCCAGCAGTCCGTTGGGGCGGAAGACCTTTAGTCGCGGTTCTCCTGGCCAACCGCGACTAAAGGCCACCGCAGGTTTAGGGTTTTAGCCCCCCCCCCAAACCTGGTTTTTTTTAATTTGTATTGTTTTATTTCTTTTGGGTTTTAATTTTGAAGGAGTTTCACATATTCTACGGTACTACATACATGCATATGAATGTACAATATATTTCAAACAAATTTGAAATTAGAACCAAAAAGAATTCAAGAGGAATATACAATATATATTCAATATCGGATGACCATATACAATTTTGAACAAGTTTCCATACATAATCTAGGGCATATGAAGTTCTACGTCCTCTACATAGTGTTCTCCTCTAGGATCGATGACTTCCCTCGCGAACCATCCAGCTAGTTCCTCTTGAAGTGGTCGGAAGCGAGCTTCTGGACTAAGCGTCTTCCGGAGGTTATTCCTCTTGATGTTGTTCTCACACGGCCGCCGCTCAGTGGTGTATCTCCGGATCCTCTCACAAACATAGTATCCACATAGATTGGTCCCTGGTGGCTGAATATCCCCAGTCCCAGACACTGCCTTTTTAAATTGTAGCTCTTTTTTGAATTCACCGACCTTTTGATCTACGAACCGTCTCCAAACCCTACGAGGCAAAGAAAATTAAATGAACAAGAGAGTTATTAATTAGTTACTTGATATTAGGAAATGATGAACGAAATAGGCCGATCGATATAGAGCGCAAATGAATGAAAATAATTACTTTTGCATCATTTTTCTCATGTCGGCCCAAAGCGCCGGATCCATATTCAGAGAGTCGTGGACGAGAACTGTGGAGGTGTGAAATTGAATTACTAGCAGAATCCAGTGGAACCTGCGGACACGATACATGCACAGTCATGCATAACTCATCGATTAGCCATATACCATGCATGAAGTAAACAAAAGAGAATGTGCTCAAGACAGAAACACTCACCCAAAATGGTAAGGAAATAGAATATCACTTTTGAGTTCCTGTTTTCTAAGAAACCGCCACAGGTCTTCCTCCACGTCGGCGGGGTGGCGTTCTAACACATATGAATTAACGATGTGTGGGTCAATGAACCCAACATCATGGATGCTCCTTATTCGCATTTCCCGCTTCTTCATTCTGCATAATAGCGTACACAACAAGATAGTTAGGACAATATATATATATATATATATATATATATTATATATATATATATAGTGCAGGCAATGAACGAGATGGGGTAGAAATTAATAAATCACTTACAGAACGTAGCAACTGATGATAGATTTGTCGAGCTCGCGCAGATTGAACAGCTGGAACAATTCACTCCGATGAATTGTTATATAGTAATGTTTGAAGTGATGCTCATGTCTAACTTCCGCATAAATATAGTCTTTGGCGTTTTTAAGTTTTATGTAACCCTTGTACCAATTTAGCAGACCTTTCATTTGTCGAGGTAGATCCTCTTCCTGCGCAGGCTTGACGAGAGGCCCATTCTCCACATATGTAAATACTACGTCCTTCATTGGCGCCTCATCAAGGCCTAACAGTGCACGAAGAGTGATACCTAAGTTGGCCGCTTGTTCTCTGGCACTCGTTACAGCCAATCCCTGTGCTGCCGCAGCTGCTATGATATCGGGGGCATCCGGACCGGCGGCTTTCACTTTGAGCGGGGCGATCGATTGTTTACTTTGTTCCCCGAGCTGGGCAACTTGTTTCCCCCCTTTTTTACTTTCTAATTCTTTCTCGGCCTCCTCCTGGTTCTCCGCCAACTCTTGGTTCCTCTTGAACGCGAGTGCTTGCGTACGAAGTTCACGTGCATAGTCGTCAGGCAGATTCTTCGCGGCTTGGGACGGTGTGTTCAAAAATGACTTAGCCCAGCTCTTTTCCTTCTCAGAAAATACTTGCTTGGGCTCGGGCTCTCTTTTCTTCTTGCAGTCCGCCTTCCATTTCTCATGCTGAGCAGCCACGGCCGCTGCATTTTCCTCGACACTAAGTTCCCAAGGCCTCGGGATGAGAGGCTTCAGTGATGGCTCGGTATCTTTGTGGTTCTAGGTACATAAGGGTCCGGGTTAATAACCCAGGACTGCTTCTGCTTCTTCGCCGGAGGTGGATTGGGGGGCGGCGTCTGATCACCCGCCGGACGAGGACTGGGGGGCGGCGTCGGCTTACCCGCCGGAGGTGAATTGGGGGGCGGCGTCGGCTGACGTGAAGGAGGTGTAGGTGAACCACCACCACCACCGCCGCCGCCACTGCCACCACCACCGGAGGGGGGTGGACTTGTTTGCCTTGGCGCCTCGCCTGGAAACTTGATAAACTTCTTTTTCCATAGAATGAACTAGCGCTTGACACCTCCAAGTCTTCTCTCCCCTTCGGGTGTAGCAATGTCAATCTCCAGTTCCTCAAACCCTGGGACTATTTCCTCCACCGTGACATGAGCATAGTCATCTGGAATGGGGTTGTTGTGGTGGAGTGCTCCAGGCTCACATGGTAAAGCACTGCCGATGGCTACCTTCGTGGACATGTTCCCAATTGGATAATGCAGATGACATTCTTTCATCTCATTTACATCGTCCACGGGGTAGCGAGGAGGCTCCGGTGCAGTAATTTCGACCGCCGTTGCATTATCAGTAGCCGGCGGGTTCTCCGTGGAAGCCACGCTGCTTCTCATCCGCGGCTGGCTTCCGAGATCCGCTGGATGATCTTCATGCGCCCCAGCTGCCGATCTTTCTTGTACTAGTATACTCACGGTTTTCTTCATCGTATCGAATTCCGATACCAACCGCGCCATAACATCTGCATCCCGATCCATCTTTCTCTTACGGCTTCTGTAACCGTACGGGTCATCTTTCTGGGAGAACCCTATTTTCCACGAAATGTTCCCCATGCCTCGTACACGTCCTCCGTGTTCAGGTTTCCCGAGGGCTTTTGTCAGCGCGTCGTTCTCTCTGTTGAACTTGATCTTCCCCAGTTGAGCATCCCTCATTGCGTCAATAAGGGCTTGGGTGGGTTTAAACGTTTTGTCACGGTGAACACACTCCCCTGTCTCCGGGTCTAGCGTTCCCCCATGCCCGTACCACCAGCTTTTGGCCCTTGGGTCCCATCCCTCCGTACCTGGACGGATTCCTCGCGTCCTCAGCTCGTTCTCCATCTTCTCCCACCTAGGCTCCCAAAGGCGATACCCTCCTGGCCCCATAATATGATTGTACTCCTTCTTAGCCGCATTTTCCTTATTTTTTTCGATAATTCAATGAACTGCTCCGATTTCTTCTGCTTCACAAAGTCTGGCCAATCATGTTTCAGTTTCTCATATTGTCCTGTGAAATTCGGAGTCTTGTTCTGGTTGACATAGTCACGGGTTAGATTTTTCTTGAATTTCCGGAATGTTTCGGCCATCTTATGAAGAGCGAACTATTTGACTAGCCTCCTCCTCTTCTTGTTTTCCTCAATCTTGTTACCCTCCTCATCGAACTTGTGGTATTCCGGAGGTAGGACGAAATGTTCCATAAGCTTTTTCAAGCAATCTTTTTTGTTCTCTTGTCGACAAAACTGAAACCAAGACGTGCCTTCTTTGGCTCATTCCACTCCTGGAGGGTGATCGAGACGTTCTCTCTAACAACGGCTCCGCATTGGTTGATAAACTTGGTGGAGTGCTTGCGGGGCTCCAGCGGCCTGCCGGTTGCACTGTCGACAACCTCGATGGTATATGTTTCTCCTTGTTTGAGCGTCTTGGTTGCGCCACGCTTTGACGACGTACTCGATTGTTTCGACGATCCGGCCGAGGGCTAAAATAAGAAAGAGAGTCGCGCGCGTTAGTACACACATATTTATTCAAATCAGTAAGTTTGTATCACTAGAGGCTCAAAGTATATATATACCTCGGCGCCGGAGCTGGTTGCTACTTGCAATTGAAGATCGTCGTTTATCGACGTTTCTTCCTCATCATCTTGCTAACGGCCTTCATCTTGACCGTCAAGATTCAGATAAGAAGAAATATCCTCGAGGTCTTCTTCATCTTGTTCGGTCGGCACATAAATAATATCGCCTTTTATGATGCCAAATATATGGTCTTCAGCTTCTTGATCATAGTTGTCCATAATCGGGTCAGCTCTATCGTCCGCCATATGTCAGTCCTGAAAACATGTAGTAAAAACTAATTAATTGTGTATATGCCAGCATTATCACATCTCTTCTACATATAAAGAGAGTGGGTGACGAGGGAGGCGAGAGGGGGGACGCGTGTATTAGATGTGTGTATATGCGGACGATCGACCTCGCAGTGACCGCGTGACCGAGAGACCGGTGGCGGTGGCGAAGCGGTGGCGAAAGGGCGGTGGCGGTGCCGACGACACATAACCCTCGCCGCCCCCTCTCGAAAGGGCGGTGGCGTTGGCGAAAGGGCGGTGGCGTGTATTAGATGTTATTTCTTGTTAATTTAAAATTTTGTTATATATGTTAAAGTTTTTGTGAAATCGGCAATTTGGTTAAGTTACTGTTTTTGTGAAGTTCAATTTTTTTGTTAAGTTAAAGTTTTTATGAAGTTAATTACAAAGTTTTTGCGGCGTCGAAGGGCGGGGCGGCGGCGTCGTCGGCGGTCGTCGAAGGGCGGGGCGGCGCGCGGTCGGCTGCTCGGGCGTCGGTATTGGCGGCGGCAGGGCTTCGGGAGATCGTCGAATTCGCGGGGAGAAGAAGAGAGATGGGAGCGGCGGTTCGGGCGCTACAATATATAGAAATGTCGGCTTTTTTTATCTTTTTCAAGTCACAAGAAATGTCGGTTTTTCGCAAGACTTGATCTCACAAGAAATTTTTTGTTCGAATTTTTTGAACATTTTAAAATATTTTTTCGCTGGTAGGATACAAGTTACAATTTTAATACACAAGTTACATTTCAAAACATTTGCGCACGTTGATACAAGTTACAATTTTAGTTAGTTAAAAAAATAAAAAAATCGGCCTCTCTCTCCTCTCTCTGATCTCTCTCTCTGATACACACGCGCGGGCGGCGCCGCCGCCGCCGGCCATCATGCGCATGGCGAACGGCGCGGCGTGGAGATCGACAGGCGGCCGGCGCGCAGGGTGGAACGGGGCAGGGGCGCGCGGCGCAGGGCAGCGGCCGGCCAGAGCGCGCGGAGGCAGGGGCGGCGCAAGGCGGAGAAGGAGGCGGCGCGCGCGCGCCTGCAGTATCGGCGGCCCCGGCCGATCGAGCACGCGCGCGGCAGAGAGGCAGACGGCGCAGGGCGGAGAAGGAGGAGGGGCGCAGGGCGGAGAAGGGCGGCGCGGAGACGAACGGCGGCGTGGCGCGCTCCGGCGGCGTGTGTACGGCGTGGCGACGATCCTGCAGGCGGCGTGGCGACGAGATCGATCTCCTCAGGCGCGGATGAAGACGAAGAATGGCGAAGTGTTCGGCGCGGCCGTTCAGCGCCGCTTTATATAGGGACCCCCCTTTAGTCGCGGTTGGTGTGGCCAACCGCGACTAAAGGGTACCCTTTAGTCGCGGTTGGCCACACCAACCGCGACCAAAGGAATTTTCGACCGAATTCCAGCGTTCCTGCGGAAATGACCTTTAGTCGCGGTTGGCTAGGCCAACCGCTACTAAAGGTCCTTTTCAAAATTTCTTTTCATTTTCAAAATGTTGGAAATACAAATAATATATCAAAAAATTCATAAAAATAAAACTAATTCAATTCAAAATGTTAGAAATACAAATAATATATCAAAAAATTCAGAAAAATAAAAATAATTCAATTCAAAATGTTAAAAATACAAATAATATATCAAAAAAATCATAAAAATAAAACCAATTCAATTCAAAATGTTAAAAATACAAATAATATATCAAAAAATTCAGAAAAATAAAAATAATTCAATTCAAAATGTTAAAAATACAAATAATATATCATAAAAATCATAAAAATAAAACCAATTCAATTCAAAATGTAAAAAATACAAATAATATATCAAAAGATTAAGAAAAAAAATAATTCATAAAAAAATCATAAAAATACAATAATATACCAAAAAATTCAGAAAAATTAAACTAATTCATAAAAAAATCATAAAAATACAAATAATATATCAAAAAATTCAGAAAAATTAAACTAATTCATTTAAAAATCTTACTACATTTCTTCCTCTTCTTTCCGCTATTTCTTCCCTGTCTTCCCGCCTCTTTCTTCCTGTCTCTTTTTTCCCGTCACTTTCTTCCCGCCTCTTTCTTCCCGCCTCCTGTCTTTCCGCTCCCATTTTTCCCGCCATTTCTCACTACATATATTTTTCCCGTGCGACGTGTAGCCACCGCTTCCACGTGCCTCGCCCCGCCGACGCCGGCGTGCGACGTGTGTAGCCGTGGCTTACACGTGCCATGCCCCGCGTGCGCTATATAGAGCGACGAGTGCGGGCGCAACCACACGTCGCCACCGCCTCCTCTCATTCATCTCCGGGATGCCTCCACGTCGTCGAGGGGCGTCCGGTTTCCGTGGCGTTCGAGTGCGTCCGAGCGGTAGGTTCACCGCCGAGATACGCGCCGGTGGCTTCCGCCTCACCCTCGGCACGTACAACACGCCGGAGCTGGCGGCGCGCGCTTACGACGCGGCGACGTGGCGCTTTCGGCGGCTAGGGCGCGACATGAACTTCCCGGATGTTGAATCGCTAGAGGAGGCGGAGTTCCTCGCGCCACCGCCGTGCCTCGTCAACGACGAGAACCGTCGCCGGCACCGCCAGTTGCAGCGCAGGATCGCCATCGCCGAGCGCGACGAGCAGTTGATGCGCCAGTGGAGGGCGCAGTTCCCCAACGATGTCGACAACACCGACGCGTTCTTTGCTAACCTTAGGGCACAACGCAGGTCCAACAAGCGCCACCGTCGGGCCGTCGCCGCCTTCGAGCTCGAGAACCCGAATACAACTTGGACCGAAAACGACCCTCGGTGGGATGACATTTGGACGGAGACAACCTCCGACGACGAGTAGAGACTAGACTAGTAATTTATCTATTTTATTGTAATTTCAATAAAGTCGTTGTCGGTTCTATTAGTTTAAATTTAGTTTATAAAGTCGTTGTCGGTTGTTTTTGTTCAATAAAGTGGTTGACACGAAATTTATTACGATTGAACTAAAATTAAAGTACAGAGCTCAACTGAAAATTAAGATACATGGCCAGATTCGAAGGAGGCGGCTCTGTCTTTCCGGCGCCGGCCCCCTCTTCCCGCCTCTGTCTTTCCGTCGGCCCCTCTTCCCGCCTCTGTCTTTCAGCCGGCCCCCTCTTCCCGCCTCTGTCTTTCCGCCGACCCCCTCTTCCCGCTGATACGTCTCCGACGTATCGATAATTTCTTGTGTTCCATGCCACATTATTGATGTTATCTACATGTTTTATGCACACTTTATGTCATATTTGTGCATTTTCTGGAACTAACCTATTAACAAGATGCCGAAGTGCCAGTTCCTGTTTTCTGTTGTTTTTGGTTTCAGAAATACTAGTAAAGAAATATTCTCGGAATTGGACGAAATCAACGCCCAGGTTCCTATTTTGCCCGGAAGCATCCAGAACACCCGAGAGCCGCCAGAGGGAAGCCCTGGGGGCCCCACACCACACCCTGGCGCGGCCAGAGGGGGGGCCGCGCCGCCCTATAGTGTGGGCCCCCCAGGCCCCCTCCGAGGCTGCCCTTCCGCCTACTTAAAGCCTCCGTCGCGAAAACCCTATCACGTTCGACGAAACCCACAGAAACCTTCCAGAGCCGCCGCCATCGCGAAGCCAAGATCTGGGGGACAGGAGTCTCTGTTCCGGCACGCCGCCGGAACGGGGAAGTGCCCCCGGAAGGCTTCTCCATCGACACCGTTGCCATCTCCACCACCATCTTCATCACCGCTGCTGCTCCCATGAGGAGGGAGTAGTTCTCCATCGAGGCTCGGGGCTGTACCGGTAGCTATGTGGTTCATCTCTCTCCTATGTACTTCAATACAATAATCTCATGAGCTGCCTTACATGATTGAGATTCATATGATGATGCTTGTAATCTAGATGTCGTTATGCTAGTCAAGTGAATTTTACTTATGTGATCTCCGGAGACTCCTTGTCCCACGTGTGTAAAGGTGACAGTGTGTGCACCATGTGGGTCTCTTAGGCTATATTTCACAGAATACTTATTCACTGTTATGAATGGCATAGTGAAGTGCTTATTTATATCTCTTTATGATTGCAATGTATTTGTATCACAATTTATCTATGTGCTACTCTAGCAATGTTATTAAAGTAGTTTTATTCTTCCTACACGGTGTAATGGTGACAGTGTGTGCATCCGTGTTAGTACTTGGTTTATGCTATGATCATGATCTCTTGTAGATTGCGAAGTTAACTATTGCTATGATAGTATCGATGTGTTCTATGCCCCCTTTCTTAGCATGAAGGTGACGAGTGTGCATGCTACGTTAGTACTTGGTTTAGTCGAATTGATCTATCTTACACTCTAAGGTTACTTAAATATGAACATTGAATTGTGGAGCTTGTTAACTCCGGCATTGAGGGTTCGTGTAATCCTACGCAATGTGTTCATCATCCAACAAGAGTGTAGAGTATGCATTTATCTATTCTGTTATGTGATCAATGTTGAGAGTGTCCACTAGTGAAAGTCTAATCCCTAGGCCTTGTTCCTAAATACTGCCGCGTTACTACTGCTTGTTTACTGTTTTACTGTGTTACTACTGCTGCAATACTACCACCATCAACTACACGCCAGCAAGCTATTTTCTGGCATTGTTGCTACTGCTCATATATATTCATACCACCTGTATTTCACTATCTCTTCGCCGAACTAGTGCACCTATTAGGTGTGTTGGGGACACAAGAGACTTCTTGCTTTGTGGTTGCAGGGTTGCATGAGAGGGATATCTTTGACCTCTTCCTCCCCGAGTTCGATAAACCTTGGGTGATCCACTTAAGGGAAAACTTGCTGCTATTCTACAAACCTCTCGCTCTTGGAGGCCCAACACTGTCTACAGGAAAAGGAGGGGGCGTAGACATCAAGCTATTTTCTGGCGCCGTTGCCGGGGAGGAAAGGTAAAAGGTACTCACACTCCGGATCTCGGCTACTAAGCTATTTTTCGGCGCCGTAAGTACTCGAAGCTATTTCCTTTAGATCCTGCAATTGCATCTTTTTGTTTCTTGTTTACACTAGTTTGGCATAATGGACAAGAATGAGCTTCTTATGCTATTTCCTGATTTAAAACATGGATTGTTTGATGCGAAAATTAAAAACCTATGGAATCTTATTTGCATGCTAGTAGTAATATTAGTATGAACGCTTTGAACACCATTGTTGATAATGATATAGAAAGTTCTAAGCTTGGGGAAGCTGGTTTTCATGATCTTTTTAGTCCCCCAAGAATTGAGGAGAAAATTTTCTTTGATGATACTTTGCCTCCCATATATGATGATTATAATGATAGTGGTCTTTTGGTGCCACCTACTATGGAGAGTAAATTTTGTTGTGATTATACTATGCCTCCAACACTTGATGAGAATAATAATGATAGCTACTTTGTTGAATTTGCCCCCGCAATTACTAATAAAATTGATTATGCTTATGTGGAGAGTAATAATTTTATGCATGAGACTCATGATAAGAATGCTTTATGTGATAGTTATATTGTTGAGTTTGCTCATGATGCTACTGAAAGTTATTATGAGAGAGGAAAATATGGTTGTAGAAATTTTCATGTTACTAAAACACCTCTCTATGTGCTGAAATTTTTGAAACTACACTTGTTTTATCTTCCTATGCTTGTTACTTTGTTCTTCATGAACTTGTTTATTTACAAGATTCCTATGCATAGGAAGCACGTTAGACTTAAATGTGTTTTGAATTTGCCTCTTGATGCTCTCTTTTGCTTCAAATACTATTTCTTGCGAGTGCATCATTAAAACTGCTGAGCCCATCTTAATGGCTATAAAGAAAAGAACTTCTTGGGAGATAACCCATGTGTTATTTTGCTACAATACTTTGTTTTATATTTGTATCTTGGAAGTTGTTTACTACTGTAGCAACCTCTCCTTATCTTAGTTTTGTGTTTTGTTGTGCCAAGTGAAGCCTCTAATCGAAGGTTGATACTAGATTTGGATTTCTGCGCAGAAACAGATTTCTGTCTGTCACTAATCTGGGCTGTTTTCTCTGTAGAAAAATCAGAAAAATATGCCAATTTACGTGCGTGTTCCTCAGATATGTACGCAACTTTCATTAGTTTTGAGTTTCCTGATCTGAGCAACGGAAGTATTTATTAAAAATTCGTCTTTACGGACTGTTCTGTTTTGACAGATTCTGCCTTTTATTTCGCATTGCTTCTTTCGCTGTGTTGGGTGGATTTCTTTGTTCCATTACCTTCCAGTAGCTTTGAGCAATGTCCAGAAGTGTTAAGAATGATTGCGTCACCTCTGAACATGTGAGTTTTTGATTATGTACTAACCCCTCTAATGAAGTTTATGAGAAGTTTGGTGTGAAGGAAGTTTTCAAGGGTCAAGAGAGGAGGATGATATACTATGATCAAGAAGAGTGAAAGCTCTAAGCTTGGGGATGTCCCGGTGGTTCACCCCTGCATATATCAAGAAGACTCAAGCGTCTAAGCTTGGGGATGCCCAAGGCATCCCCTTCTTCATCGACAAATTATCAGGTTCCTTCTCTTGAAACTATATTTTTATTCGCGTCACATCTTATGTGCTTTACTTGGAGCGTCTCGTTTGTTTGTTTCTATTTTTGTTTTTGTTTGAATAAATGCTTGTGTGGGAGAGAGACACGCTCCGCTGGTTCGTATGAACACATGTGTTCTTAGCTTTTAGTATTCATGGCGAAGTTTCTCCTTCGTTAAATTGTTATATGGTTGGAATTGGAAAATGATACATGTAGTAATTGCTATAAATGTCTTGGGTAATGTGATACTTGGCAATTGTTGTGCTCATGTTTAAGCTCTTGCATCATATGCTTTGCACCCATTAATGAAGAAATACATAGAGCATGCTAAAATTTGGTTTGCATATTTGGTTTCTCTAAGGTCTAGATAATTTCTAGTATTGAGTTTGAACAACAAGGAAGACGGTGTAGAGTCTTATAATGTTTTCAATATGTCTTTTATGTGAGTTTTGCTGCACCGGTTCATCCTTGTGTTTGTTTCAAATAGCCTTGCTAGCCTAAACCTTGTATCGAGAGGGATTACTTCTCATGCATCCAAAATACTTGAGCCAACCACTATGCCATTTGTGTCCACCATACCTACCTACTACATGGTATTTCTCCGCCATTCCAAAGTAAATTGCTTGAGTGCTACCTTTAAATTTCCATTCTCCACCTTTGCAATATATAGCTCATGGGACAAATAGCTTAAAAACTATTGTGGTATTGAATATGTACTTATGCACTTTATCTCTTATTAAGTTGCTTGTTGTGCGATAACCATGTTCACTGGGGACGCCATCAACTATTCTTTGTTGAATTTCATGTGAGTTGCTATGCATGTTCGTCTTGTCTGAAGTAAGAGAGATCTACCACCTTATGGTTAAGCATGCATATTGTTAGAGAAGAACATTGGGCCGCTAACTAAAGCCATGATCCATGGTGGAAGTTTCAGTTTTGGACATATATCCTCAATCTCATATGAGAAAATTATTAATTGTTGTTACATGCTTATGCATAAAAGAGGAGTCCATTATCTCGTTGTCTATGTTGTCCCGGTATGGATGTCTAAGTTGAGAATAATCAATAGCGAGAAATCCAATGCGAGCTTTCTCCTTAGACCTTTGTACGAGGCGGCATAGAGGTACCCCTTTGTGACACTTGGTTAAAACATGTGCATTGCGATGATCCGGTAGTCCAAGCTAATTAGGACAAGGTGCGGGCACTATTAGTACACTATGCATGAGGCTTGCAACTTGTAAGATATAATTTACATGATACATATGCTTTATTATTACCGTTGACAAAATTGTTTCATGTTTTCAAAATCAAAGCTCTAGCACAAATATAGCAATCGATGCTTTTCCTCTATGGAGGACCATTCTTTTACTTTCAATGTTGAGTCAGTTCACCTATTTCTCTCCACCTCAAGAAGCAAACACTTGTGTGAATTGTGCATTGATTCCTACATACTTGCATATTGCACTTATTATATTACTCTATGTTGACAATATCCATGAGATATACATGTTATAAGTTGAAAGCAACCGCTGAAACTTAATCTTCCTTTGTGTTGCTTCAATGCTTTTACTTTGAATTATTGCTTTATGAGTTAACTCTTATGCAAGACTTATTGATGCTTGTCTTGAAGTACTATTCATGAAAAGTCTTTGCTATATGATTCACTTGTTTACTCATGTCATATACATTGTTTTGATCGCTGCATTCACTACATATGCTTTACAAATAGTATGATCAAGGTTATGATGGCATGTCACTCCGTAAATTATCCGTGTTATCGTTTTACCTGCTCGGGACGAGCGGTAACTAAGCTTGGGGATGCCGATACGTCTCCGACGTATCGATAATTTCTTGTGTTCCATGCCACATTATTGATGTTATCTACATGTTTTATGCACACTTTATGTCATATTCGTGCATTTTCTCGGAACTAACCTATTAACAAGATGCCGAAGTGCCAGTTCTCGTTTTCTGCTGTTTTTGGTTTCAGAAATCCTAGTAAAGAAATATTCTCGGAATTGGACGAAATCAACGCCCAGGTTCCTATTTTGCCCGGAAGCATCCAGAACACCCGAGAGCCGTCAGAGGGAAGCCCTGGGGGCCCCACACCACACCCTGGTGCGGCCAGAGGGGGGCCGCGCCGCCCTATAGTGTGGGCCCCCCAGGCCCCCTCCGAGGCTGCCCTTCCGCCTACTTAAAGCCTCTGTCGCGAAAACCCTATCACGTTCGATGAAACCCACAGAAACCTTCCAGAGCCGCCGCCATCGCGAAGCCAAGATCTGGGGGACAGGAGTCTCTGTTCCGGCACGCTGCCGGAACGGGGAAGTGCCCCCGGAAGGCTTCTCCATCGACACCGCTGCCATCTCCACCGCCATCTTCATCACCGCTGCTGCTCCCATGAGGAGGGAGTAGTTCTCCATCGAGGCTCGGGGCTGTACCGGTAGCTATGTGGTTCATCTCTCTCCTATGTACTTCAATACAATAATCTCATGAGCTGCCTTACATGATTGAGATTCATATGATGATGCTTGTAATCTAGATGTCGTTATGCTAGTCAAGTGAATTTTACTTATGTGATCTCCGGAGATTCCTTGTCCCACGTGTGTAAAGGTGACGAGTGTGTGCACCGTGTGGGTCTCTTAGGCTATATTTCACAGAATACTTATTCACTGTTATGAATGGCATAGTGAAGTGCTTATTTATATCTCTTTATGATTGCAATGTATTTGTATCACAATTTATCTATGTGCTACTCTAGCAATGTTATTAAAGTAGTTTTATTCCTCCTACACGGTGTAATGGTGACAGTGTGTGCATCCGTGTTAGTACTTGGTTTATGCTATGATCATGATCTCTTGTAGATTGCGAAGTTAACTATTGCTATGATAGTATCGATGTGTTCTATGCCCCCTTTCTTAGCATGAAGGTGAAAGTGTGCATGCTACGTTAGTACTTGGTTTAGTCGAATTGATCTATCTTACACTCTAAGGTTACTTAAATATGAACATTGAATTGTGGAGCTTGTTAACTCCGGCATTGAGGGTTCGTGTAATCCTACGCAATGTGTTCATCATCCAACAAGAGTGTAGAGTATGCATTTATCTATTCTGTTATGTGATCAATGTTGAGAGTGTCCACTAGTGAAAGTCTAATCCCTAGGCCTTGTTCCTAAATACCGCTGCGTTACTACTACTTGTTTACTCGTTTTACCGTGTTACTACTGCTGCAATACTACCACCATCAACTACACGCCGACAAGCTATTTTCCGGCATCGTTGCTACTTGCTCATATATATTCATACCACCTGTATTTCACTATCTCTTCGCTGAACTAGTGCACCTATTAGGTGTGTTGGGGACACAAGAGACTTCTTGCTTTGTGGTTGCGGGGTTGCATGAGAGGGATATCTTTGACCTCTTCCTCCCTGAGTTCGATAAACCTTGGGTGATCCACTTAAGGGAAAACTTGCTGCTGTTCTACAAACCTCTGCTCTTGGAGGCCCAACACTGTCTACAGGAAAAGGAGGGGGAAGTAGACATCACCCGCCTCTTTCTTCCCGCCACTTTCTTCCCGCCTCCTGTCTTCCCGCTCCCATTTTTCCCGCCACTTTCTTCCCGCCTCCTGTCTTCCCGCCTCTTTCTTCCCGCCACTTTGTTCCCGCCTCCTGTCTTCCCGCTCCCATTTTTCCCGCCATTTCTCACTACATATATGTAGCCCGGCTTGGCCAGCATTATCACATCTCTACAATCTCTCATCACTCTCTCATGGCTTCCACCGCACCCACTCTAACCTACCAGCAGGTGGAGGAGCTTTGCGCCTCGAACTACCCTTGCCCACCGGGCTACCGCGTCCCCGCCGGCCGGAGCCTAGCGCCGGCGGCGTGCCGGTCTCTCCCCTCCCTCGTGGTACCGCGCGCCGGGCGGCCATCACGAACCACTACTACCTCGACCTCACGCCGGAGCAGCGGATGAATCCCCGCCGGCATCCCGATAACCAGCATACTTGGGATGCCTTCTTCATCAATCGGCGTGAGAGGGCGCTCGCCGGGTATGAGGAGGACGGTCCGCCTCCCGGAAACTTCCACGAGGCCGGCCGTCGGCTATGGTGGTACGGCCGGACTCGCGGAGCGTCATGGACTACATCACGGCCGGCGATATCCCCGCCCGCGCTGGCCTCGCTCGAGCCACGAGCGCCGGCCGACGACAGGAGCGACGACGACGGCGGCAACTTAGAAGGCGACGACTACCAGCACAACGGCGGCGACTATGAAGACTACGAGTATGCATATTATACGCCTAGGCAGGAGTATGACTAAATCACTCCAAATTTCATGTATCATCGGTGCTATCTCGAATCAATCGAATCATTCGAAAATGGACACCGAACACATCACGGATAATATAATTCACATGATCCATTCAACAAAGTTTGGTACAATAAATTATTATACATCATTTCTTCCCTTGTGTCCCCGCTTGCTTACGATTGGGCCGTATCCATGGAGCATCCTCATCATTTAACTTAATGCTTGGGTCGGTGTTCACTTTGAAGGGCGGAATTTCACCAAACATATTATAATCTTCCGACATGTCTGTCTTGTCCTCCACTCCCACGATGTTTCTTTTCCCCGAAAGAACAATGTGGCGCTTTGGATCATCGCATGATGTACCGATCGTTTTCTTATCTTTCCGTTTCCTCGGTTTGCTACTCATGTCCTTGACATAGAAAACCTGAGCGACATCTTTCGCTAGGACGAATGGTTCGTCAAGGTAACCAAGATTGTTGAAATCCACCATTGTCATTCCGTATTGCTGGTCCACCTTTACCCCACCTCCTGTTAGCTTGAACCATTTGCACCGGAACAAAGGGACCTTAAAGGAGGGTCCATAGTCAAGTTCCCATATCTCCTCTATGTAACCATAATATGTGACCTTTTACCCATTCTCGGTTGCTGCATCAAAGCGGACAACACTGTTTTGGTTGGTGCTCTTTTTATCTTGGGCGATCGTGTAAAATGTATTCCCATTTATCTCGTACCCTTGGAAAGTCGTTATAGTCGAAGATGGTGTCTTGGCCAACATGTACAGCTGATCTACAACCTTATTTTCATGCATTAAATGTTTTCTCAACCAACTGCCGAAAGTCTCCATGTGGGCCTTCCTAATCCAGGATTCGAGCTTCCCGGGTTGTCGGAGCGTAAAATATTCTTGTGTTTCTCAAAGTACGGAGCCACCAAGCTGGAATTGGTCGAACCGTGTGGTGTGCTTCGATCGGAGAATGGCCGTCCATACATATCGTTGATTTCCTTCCGATCGTGCCTTTTCCACTTAGTCTCCCCTCGTGCCGCGATCGAGGAAGACCAATCGGCTTAAGGTCGGGAACAAAGTCAACACAAAACTCAATTACCTCCTCATTTCCATAGCCCTTGGCGATGCTTCCTTCTGGCCTAGCACGGTTACGAACATATTTCTTTAATACTCCCATGAACCTCTCGAAGGGGAACATATTGTGTAGAAATACGGGACCGAGAATGGAAATCTCTTCGACTAGGTGAACCGGGAGGTGCGTCATAATATTGAAGAAGGATGGCGGGAACACCAACTCGAAACTGACAAGACATTGGACCACATCGTTCTGTAACCGTGGTAGAACTTCTGGATTGATTACCTTCTGAGAGATTGCATTGAGGAATGCACATAGCTTTACAATGGGTACTCAAACATTTTCCGGTAGGAGCCCCCTCAAAGCAATCAGAAGCAATTGCGTCATAATCACGTGGCAGTCGTGAGACTTCAGGTTTTGGAACTTTTTCTCCGCCATGTTTATTATTCCCTTTATATTGGACGAGAATCCAGACGGGACCTTCATACTCGCTCGAGCATTCAAAAAAGATGACCTTCTCTTCTTTGGTAAGAGCGTAGCTGGCACGACCTTGAAACCATTCCGGATGCCGGTTATCAGGGTCTTTCAAACGTTGCAGGTCCTGCCGTGCTTCCTTTGTATCATTTGTCTTCCCATACACGCCCAAGAAGCTTAGGAGGTTCACGCAAATATTCTTCGTAACATGCATCACGTCGATTGCGGAGCGGACATCTAGGACTTTCCAATATTCTAGCTCCCGAATATAGATTTCTTCTTCCACATGGGTGCGTGCCCGTCAGCTCCCTTCGGAATTGATTGTCCGCCAGGACCCTTTCCAAAGATGACTTTCAAATCCTTGACCATATCAAATACCTCAGCACCAGTGCGTTCCGCGGGCTTCGGCCGGTGATCTGCCTTGCCATTGTAATGCTTGCCTCTCTTTCTTACTGGATGAATTTTCGGAAGAAATCAACGATGCCCAAGGTACACGTTCTTCTTACAATTTGGCAAATGTCACTACAAGAGATGGGGGATTTGTTGACGAAAACCCTGGTGACAAAAATGCATACCGTCATGGATGTGTCCTTATAGGTGACGAATTCATCTTTCGTCAAGCATTTAAGGTAATGCTTGACGGTATGATTTTTCGTCAACAAAAAATCGTCACCCATTACCCAAGCGGGAAGGGCTTCCATCGTGTCTGTTAATAGGTGACGAAATCAAAGATCGTGGTGACGAAATAATACTAAGTTACTTTATTAAATGTTATTAGTTTTATATATCATGCGTGACCCACTTGTCACGAACATATTTAATTAAGTAAAAATTGTGGTTTGGAAGAATCGAACAAGGGCTTTGGCGTGACCGACGCGGAGTCTTACCGCTAAGGTAGATATGGAATTTTGATCTGGATCCGTAACTAGTCTATTCTACATATTTATTTCAATGGTGTGATCTAGATGTTACGACATAATAATTCCCTTATTAATATTTATGTCGGCCGAGGGTGCCTCGTTTAAGTCGCGCCGCTAGCAGACACGGCCTATATAGGTGCTCTTGCTAACAGCCGAATCGACTAGGGTTCTCGTCGAGGTGAGAAGAATTCCGTGAAGGCTCCATTGTGGTGGCGGCGAGACGCATCATCGGTGAGTTCTCCCGATTGTTCGTTAGGTCTAGATTTTTTAATCAGTTGTCAAGATCCGTTCGAAGAACGTTGGCATGTTCTTAACTGAATTGTAGGCAATGGATCGAAGTTGGATAACTGATGGCACCAAGAAGTTCACAACAAAGTACATGGCAGGTGTTAGGGATTTCATCAAGTTTGCGCGAGAACACTTGGACAATCTTGTGCCCTTGCAAGGACTGCCTAAATCTGATACGTCAGGATATAAAAACAGTCGAGGATCACTGCAATTGTTCGGGTATGTCCATGACGTATACAAGATGGACTAGACATGGGGAAGGTTTTAGTGATGACGAAGGGCGGGATAGAAACGATGATGGTGCGTATGATAGTGACAACGATGAAGAGGAAGACAATGGTGATTGTTATGTTGATGATTCGTCTAGTATGATCGATGAACTGCGAAGTCTGGAAATAAAGGTCCCGACCTGCCAAATCGTATGCTAATCTAATTGAGTCGGCGAAAAAGAACTTTATGAGGGATGACCTCTTTCACTAGGTTGTCGTTCATTATTAAGCTCCTTCATGTCAAATCATACAGCCGGATAACAAACAGAGGATTTGATCTCTTACTTCAGCTTTTACGTACAGCTTTGCCAGATGTGGACTTTCCCAAATCATATGCTGATGCTAAGAGTGTTCTTTCTGATGTTGGGCTTGGTTATGAGACAATTCATGCATGCAAGTTTGATTGTTC